>NW_020884907.1:7886990-7937517 GCF_003945725.1 Corapipo altera
GGGGGGGGGGGGGGGGGGGGGGGGGGGGGGAGGGGGGGGGGGGAAGAAACATTAGCTCTGTACATGATAGCTGTTCTTTATTTAACCTAGAAAGGGCACATGGAATTAGGTGACATTTCAGTTTAGGTTACTGGTGTTAATGTACAAAGCTTATTATTGGATCAAAACCTGCCTCTTTTGGTAAATTAAAACTATTTTTTTAAATGTAAATTGGTAGTTATATTAGTCTGTGATACAGATGCATTACTTCTATGCTTCACTGACCTCATATATCAGTCCAGTCATGACCAGGCTTCGCGAACAAAGATCTGCCATTTCGTCCCTCACCCGTCGCTACAGGGCTTTGCAAATGTGGGTGTAACCTTTGGGCCTGTGCAGTGGATTTTTTAGGTGAGACAGAGCATGTGCAGAAGTGGACCCACCCTTCAATCCTAAAGTTCATCTGCCAGGGTCGAGCGAGCTCGGATGGTGTCAACAAGGTCCTCTATCAGTCCAGTACTCCTTGCAAAACATCAGTGATAGACTCTGAAGTGTCTCAGTCTACTTGCTAAGTAAGGAAGCGTGTCCGCTAATGAAGCACAACTTCTACTCTAAAAACTTTTCCTTCAAGGAGTATGCTGGTCCACAGATTTTTGAGACACTTCTTCGTCATTTCCAGAAGCTGCTTAAAATTTTATTTAAGGCTTTTCAATTTTGCCGTGTGAAAAAAATATAAAAAGGCCATATCCTAAAAACTGTGTGTGTTTCTAAGATTCCTTTCTCACTATGTCCTGAAGTTTGAACACTTTATAACTAGCTACCTAACAAAACTGTCATTTTTTTCTGTATATCCCTTCAGCATTTTAACTCCACAGAAATTAAGCTCAGTTTGTTTAAATGGAAAAACCCTGGCAGCAGGTATACTTTCATCTTCATTCTAAGCCCTCACAGGCCAATAGAGCATTTAGGTATTATATCATAAGTGTAAATGTTAAAAATGTTATTGTGTGTACCAAATATCAAGGAACAAGCAAGCATATCCCTATAGGCTGCAGGGAAGGGCAGATACCATTTTCTATTGTCTCAGGCAATATTAAAAAATGCTTATTTGAACGATTTTTGCTGAAAGTTTTTAGAATTATTTCAATTTTACTTGGAGAGTTTTTTGTTATGTTTTTCTCATATACTGTGTTGGGTGCTGGAGAGGTGAACAAATTATATTTAAAGAAGCTAGCTATAGAAACAATGAGTGACATAGGATCAGTTCACCAAAAAAACCCCAATAAAATCAAACAAACATTCTTTAAATCAATAAATGCTGTCAAGGAAATATTTGGTTCAGTAACTCAGGACTTTTAAGGTCTATTAAGGAGAGGGTATTTACTGTGAATCACTTGCTCCATACTAATGAATAATATAGAAATCACCCTTTGCAAATAGCCATAATTCATTTGTTACTTTTATTGTCTTCTCTATGTACTCTAAATCATGTGATCTAAAGAATCTGATTTACTGCCATTTGGGTGTTAAGGCTACAAAGCCATGAGTGCTTTTCCAAACATCTTGAAAATTTCCTTCTTTCCATCAATTCAATTGTCACAAATGCCTCTCCATCTTTGTGCTGTCTAAATACATTGGACTTCAAAATTAACTTGTACAGTAGTGAGATGAAAATGCTAGTTCTGCTGGTAGAAAGTATTATAAGGAGATCTGATTTGTCTTTCAAAATCATGATGAAATAGAATCTGACTCATTCTGCAGCTATGACATGCATTTTAAATCAATTAGTCTCTGTAAAATAAGATCAAAACTTCGAACTATTTCAAGGATCTTTTACTCTCAGGTTGGCTGGATTTAATACATGCAGGTATTGAGTAAAGTGAAACAGTACATATTCTTTTAACACTTTCAGCTTTGTCCTCTAGAGAAATGTCCTCATTTTTGGTATTACCTGGTTCATATTTGATATGAATGAATATCAGAAGTTGCTCTATCTCATGTTAAACTAACAGCAGGGAATTACCTTTAAAAAGTCTGCCTTAGCATTTGATTAAAATGTAATCAGTCACCCTTCTACTCCACTAAGGCAGCTTTTCTGTGCATGTCTGAATGCATAAATAGTTTTGAAAATTTAGACTTATATCAATCTGGGCTTCAGTTTCCCTGTTTATACATTTGTACATTTCAGAGCCAAACAAACTATTAAATCATACAGTCTCTTCCCCAGCTTAGCTTAGGCCAGCTAGTTTTATCCAGTTATTTCATACAGGGAGCCCAATAACTAGTCTCTCTGCATAAGAGTCATTATAGTGGACAGCTTTTTTACTGAATTTTAGAACATTGATTACATGGCATTAATCCTTTTAAGTAATTTTGAAATTTGCTGCAGAAATTTCAACCAAGAAATGTTTACCGTGCCAAAATCCAGCATTTGGTGACTCTGGGTAGAATCTAATATTAGAATAAAATTGAATAATCCGTACTGCTTTATTTTCAAAATTAGTAATGTAAAATGTTATTTTGCTTTGATTAAATGCTGAAAAGAAACTCAAAAAAAGACTATTATTACACCAATTAAAAACAGAGTAATAGTTTTACCATCTTCTTTTCTGAACTGAGTTTAATTCACACTCACATTAGGTTTGTTAGATTTGCAGGTCTCAATAAAATTACAGATTAATCCTATTTGAATCCCCTTTTGATTAAGAAAGGTTTGTCTGCCTCCAAAACAGGTCAGTACTCTCTGCTAGTATATCCTGCTCTTGTGGGCCAGTCACTATTTACTGTAATGACGCAGGGATAAATCTTGAATCAGAAAAAGATGGCTTATTAAAAGAAAGATGAAAATGTTGAACCAAACCCAGAATATTTCAATGGATTTGAAGTATTCTCACCGTGTGTTTTCTCCTGATCTTCCCTGGGTTGTTTTTCCAACTGTATCTGCGTATGACAGTAGATAGTGTCATTTCCACTGTAACTGTCCTAAACCAGTGTGAAGTACTAGTAGGTGTTTGTCTAATATGCTGTAGCTTTATGCTGTAAATGTCACAGGGATTTGGCAAAGTATATGTTAGCATTAATTTAAAATATTTGTCCTTTTAAGGATATACATTTTCTCTTAAAAACTATTGAAAGGACCCCATTTACTTTCACGTTGTGTAACTATGGTATGCCAAAATGAGTAAAAACCATTTTGCTCTTGGAAAATAGGTGTTCAAAATATGTGTCTTCTTTTAAAAAGTGCTCATCAAAGATGTATTATATAGATTAAACTAGTCTTTAGACATTTTTCATCTTGTATTCAGCCCTCCTGCCTTCCAGTAGATCAACATGCCCCCCCCAACTTAGTGTCATCTGCAAATTTGCTGATGGGGGACTCAATCCTCTCATCTAAATCATCAATAAAGACATTAAATAGAACTGGGCCCAACACTGATCCCTGGGGACACCACTGGTGACCGGTCGCCAACTGGATGCAGCACTGTTCACTACCACTCTCTGGGCCCGGCCCTCCAGCCAGTTCCTGACCCAGCACAGAGTGCCCCTGTCCAAGCCGTGGGCTGCCAGCTTTTTCAGGAGTATGCTGTGGGAGATGGTGTCAAAGGCTTTGCTGAAGTCCAGGTAGACACATCCACAGCCTTCCCCTCATCCACCAGGTGGGACACCTGATCATAAAAGGAGATCAGGTTGGTCAGACAGGACCTGCCCTTCCTAAACCCGTGCTGGCTGGGTCTGATCCCTTGTCCATCCTGTAGGTGTTGTGTGATTGCACTTAGGATGATCTGCTCCATAACCTTGCCAGGTACTGAGGTCAGGCTGACAGGCCTATGGTTTCCCAGGTCATCCTTGCAACCCTTTTCGTAGATCGATGTGACATTTGCCAACTTCCAATCATCTTGGATCTCCCAAGAGTTAAAGCAGTAGCACAGATAAGCTCATATATTTGTGTCTTTCTGTGTTCATTTATTCTGAATGGACCCCATTACAACAAACAATAAACTACCTTGGCCTTGTAAAAGGACAGACATTTAGAGAGGTTCACCTTGCAGGGAAATAAGGAAGGACCAGAATAGGGCAAAGGTGGACTCTCTTTCTTATAGTTTTGTGACTTTTTTTTCAAACAATAAAAATAAATAAAAATGAGCCATAAATTGCAGTGACTAAAGTGAAAATATTTGGGAAAAGAAAAGGCAAGTGTTCGTTGCTTCAGCTGATGTGCTGGAAGAAATTTCTCTGAATGTTCATTTTCTGTATTAGAATATGAGTTCATGGTGATCCTGTGTAAGACTCCATTCCTGGAGTGACAAGCTAAACTGGGAGTATTACTTTAGGAATATACAAGGCTCCAAAATTTAGGCCATGAAATGTTTTGAGTGCCTTTGTTTCTTTAGTACTTTGAGGAAGTGCAAAGAGAGAATGCTGCACACGTTTTCTCAGGAGAAACTTTTGCTGATAAAATACAGTAGAAAATAAGAGATCTTGGCAAAAGTTCAAAAAGGCAACATACAATCAAGATAGACCATTCCACAAAGCTATGAATTAGCACACAACTTAGCAAAATCCAACCCACTTGGTTTTAAGTTACCCAAAATATTAAGAAAAGAGTAAAAAAAAGAGATTAAGAGAAAACACAGGAGTAAAAAATGACAGAGAAAAGATAATAGGATAATCTCTTTTTTAGGATAATCATAGCTCCTACCAGAGGGTCCTATTGATGTCCAGCTTCACGTGGTGGAGGTAGGTTCCAGGAGATTGTGAGAGCAATGGAGGCCACGACTGTTGTTTTCATGTGCTTTGGCCCTCACAGGTGGCCAACGCAGGCCACCTGCTTTTTCATGTGGCCACCCCTCGCAGGTGGGACTTCCAGCTCAATGACCACTCTGTGGCTCCAGGCCAGAGTGAGGGGTGGTGTAGCCAGTCAGAGGCTGGGTTAGGGATTCCAGGAGGTATGATGTGGATGTGCTCCCAGGGTGCCCTTTTGATTGTTACTGCTCCAGGGCTGCCCCATGAGGCTGCAGGGGCTGGCAAGCGGGGTCTGTGAGCCCTTCCCACACACAGGCTTGAGTTGATTATGACCCAGTAACAATAATATAATAATCCAGTGTCTCACATTCTGCTAAGCCTCTCACATACAAATTCTAGGCTGTCAAATAAGTGAAGAGGAATTCTGAAACATTACTGGTTTCATTTTGCTGGAATTTAAGAAGGCACAATAATCCTTGTTTTGTGTGGGAAGAGAAAATGATTATAATAAAAGCTTTTTTCTTCACTGGATTTCACATCTGCCCAATTCTTATTTGATGAACAGAAGGTAAAACTACTTTCTCCAGGATTATGATAGCCAACAAGAAAGCTTTCCTTAACCTTCTCCTAAATAAGAATACTTCCCTTTAAACAAAGTGTTGTCTCTCACGTTCTGCCATTCATTCCAGAAACATGAATCAGAGGTAAAAAAAATTTTGGATGCATTTCAGGTTTCTTTCAAATCTAGTTCAGGGTCAAAATGTAGCACAGTGAAAAGTAAAAGCTTATGAGATGTTAATCTGTTAAATAGCCCACTCACGTCCTTGCTCTTCAGTGAATTCTCCTCTGCTCAGTACTACTCAGGTCAAGACATTTAAAAGTTCTGTTTTCAGCAGCTTGATTATCAGCACACCTAGCAGTTACTTATTTAAATAAGCGTAAGGATGTTTTCCTCTTTTACTTAGTGCTGTTTATACTGGGACATCATTTGTGCTTCTTTTTTTTAATTTTTTTTTTTAACATAGCATTGTTATGCTACCTTCTTCTCTTTCTTCTAAGGGAAAAAGCATTAAATTTCTGCTGCTAAAAGACAAGCATGAAGATCTGAAATTTTATATTAGTTTTCACTTCTGCCAACAGTATTATTGAATAGTTGCTGTTAAAAAATATGAGATTTTCTGAAATGTGTGATACAGATTTCTCATGCACCTATGATTTTAACATAAGATTGTGAGGGAAAATTGCATTAGCTCTACAAAATATTGAAAAAATAACAAACCCTATTCTGGAGATTTGGTATTCACCCGGAGTTCAAGTGTGTGGAATGTACAGTGTAGGAGACAATTTTGTTTCCAAGGTGAGAGCCAGAGTAATTTTGAGAGTGCATACATTCTTCTTCCTGTCCAGGACCTTCTCAATAATAAAAAGTGACTAGAGGTGTAATATCTATGTTAGCCTGAGAGTATGCTTTAGCAATGCAATCTGATTCTTTTTTTCCCTTCGTGTTTATTTTAGATAACTTGACAGATAACTATTGGTAGTTTGACAGTGGATTGAAAGTAAGTTTTCTCACTTTTATTTTTTCTCCATGCATATACAATATTCCTGCTCATATCTCTCTTAATTTTCAAACAAAATTATTACTCTCTGAGTTTGCTCATTTTCTTCTCATGCTGTTACTGAATAGGATGTGAGTTTTTGGGAGCCTGATGCTAGTAAGTGAAAAGCAAATTATAGAAAGGCCAGGTGCAACGGAAGGTGCATCTCAGAATTACTATTTCTAGCAATTGTATCTTGATCTTTCTCCTCCAGGCAGAGGGAGAGGATGGTGAGAAAAAAAAATCTAAATTAATGAATACTGATTTTTCAAAAAAGGTATTAAAATTACTGTTCTTTATGGTTGCAAAATCATTGTAGGTAAGGTCCAGAACTTAGGTTAACAAACACTGCAGAGCAACAGAAAAGTAGTGAGGAGTTAGTAACTGCTATTGCTTTTAATAACACATGAAATATCTACAGCTCATTATTGCTTCTTGAAGCAAAGGAATTTGTTGACTTGCTCTGTGCAGAGCTTCCTAGACAATGGTGGCTAATTCTAGTAACTTCCCACTTTACCCATCTTCCTTTGTTGTAGTACCAACAAACCTAGGGTTTCCCTAAGTCTGAAAGAGCAGGAGCAAACTTTTTGGCATGTTTCAGCCCCTTAAGAAATATACAAAAATGTAATAGAAATTTTAATTAAATATCATGGTATATATATTGCAGTAGCACTAGTTCTATCCATCTTGTAAAGATTCTACTAACATAGAAGAAAAGTCTGAGTCTGTGATAAGAAGTGGTGACACTTCTTTTAACACAAAGAAATCATCTTTTCATTTTGATGGGGAAGCTAGTCCTGGAAAACATTTTCAGCCACATTAAGGACAAGAAAATCATCAGAAGCAGTCAGTGTAGCTTCATCTAGGGGAAATCATACTTCACCAGCTTCAATCATCATATGGCTGGTCTGGCAGACGAAGAAAAGAGATAGATATTGTCTTCCTGGACTTCAGTACGGTCTTTGACACCATATCTCTTAAGATCATCACAGTGAAGCTGTTGAAGTAACGTGATAGATGAACAGATAGTGAGATGAATTAAAAACTGGCTGGATGGCTGAGCTCAGGGGGTGATGGTCAGTGGCATGAAGTCTACTTGGTGTCTTATAATTGGCAGTGTAACCTAAGAGTCAATATTGGGTCCAGTCGTTTTCAACATCTCCATTATTTACCTGGATGATGAGGCAGAATACACTTTCAGTAAGTTTGCTGATGACACAAAGATGGGAGAAGTGGCTGACAGACCACTGGGCCATGCTGTCATCCAGAGGAACCTCAACAGGCTGGAGAAATGAGCTGACAGGAGCCTCTTGAGGTTCAACAAGGGGAAACTCAAAGTCCTGCACCTGGAGAGGAAAAAACCCAGGTAACAATATATGCTGGAAAGGAGATGGGGGAAAAAAAGGACCTAGGGGTCCTGGTTCAAGTTCAACATGAGCCAGAAAAGTACATGTGCACCAAAGAAGTCAAACAGTATCCTGGGCTGCGTTTGAGAAAACATTGATAGCAGACTGAAGGACATGTTCCTTATGCTCTGCTCAGCACTGGTAAAACACATTAGGAGCACTGTGTCCAGTTCTGGGATCTTCAGTACAAGATGTAAGGACTTAAAGAGCACAATTACCTGTGTCAAACACTGTTAAGGCCACAGAAGGACTTTGCCATGAGAGAAGCACAGAAGGCAGCATCAGGATGGCGCTAACTCCAGGGCTGGTAGAGGTGAGGCCTGGTTAGCACATCCTGATCAACACATTTGGACAAAAATTCCCACTGTGGCAAACTGTGTAAAGCAACTGCTCTTATGCATATCACAGGTCAAACAAAGATCACCACAAGCTATGGGACAGACAGCATCTGTGACCACTGAAGCCTCCACTGCCACCATGGATACCTGGAAGTTGGACTGTAAGTGAAACCCTCACAGTGGGAACTTGAGATAAGATAAAGGTGGTACTATTGCAAAATGAGAAGCAATGAAATTACTTGTCCAAGCTCATGTAAAAGTTCAACAGTGGAGCTTTTAAAAAAAAAGTAGATATCTTTACTCCTCACTTAATCATTCCGCTAATACTAGTTACCTGCCATGTAGCAAGATACTACATAACCACAAGAAATCTCTAAGTTAAGAGATGAAATAGCGGGTTACCACCTTGTAGTTATACTTTTAGTTTATATCTCCACAATAATACAAAAGCTATAACATGAACTACTGATACAGTCGGGATCTGGCAGTTATTCTGTTGGAATTCTTCTTATACTGATGGACTTGAAAAAAATTTACTTCAATTCTGCCTACTTAGTCATCATTAGGAATTTCCTTGGTGAAAGGAACCTTCTGTAAAACACTCGTATTCTAAATGTGCTCATGGATTGTAGCTCAAAATGGGACCCAAAGCATAGAGAATACAAACGGTTTGTGAGAGACCAGAAACATCCATAAACCACCCTGTGCCAAGCAGTAATGTTGTCTATATACATCTCCTACCTTGTAGGCCTTTTTTTCCCATTCTGGTAGGTTAATATTTCCAATATTGGAATGAAAGGGTTAGTGTTATCAATATATGTAAACATTTATTATTTTTATATGTAGTTCTAACCTCAACTTTTCTCAGTTTCCCTTTTTATTTCACAAAAGATATTCTTTTATAGTCTCTGTCTCCTTGTGCTGCCTTCCTACTATGTAGGTTCAGGGAGTAATATTTTAAGTCTTTTGGATGGGCTGTAGAGGAGATTCATGTCGGTAAAGTACAAATATGCCAGAACAAACTTTTCTTATGTAGAGTACAATTTTCTCTGAGGCAAGCAAAGGTATGGTGTCTGAGATATGCTGATGTATCTAAATATAAAAGAGGGAGGGGATGAATGAAAAACCCTTTCATAAAGCAGGAAAATATTTACAGAACTTGCTACAGTGCCACATACCGTGAATATTAGTAATTTTATGATATAATGCTTTTTAGATAGTGCATTTTTATTCTATCAGTTATTACTTATCTGACCTCTTTACATGACTAGAGATTTCTGTATTTTGAATTTTTTTATTATGAATTAAAACACTTCACTCTCTAGTTACTCTTGCTAGCTTTTTTAAAACTAACTGGTTTAATCAGTAATGCTTACAAATTCATTATTTGTAATAATGACAACAAATTTCCAGTTGCATATTTATCTGTAGTAGAAAGTATCAATACTGCTAACTACACTGGAATTTAAAAGTCAACGGAGAATTCCAAATTCCTTGAAAAAAGTCAAATGTAATTCAACTGACATTTGAACTTGCATGTGTCCCTGACTAGGCTGAAATTGTTGTTGTTATTCTTATAGCATGGAATGAGTGACCTGAAAAAGCTTATTAACCTTGTAGAATAATTATGTTAGATCTGTGCCAAATGAGTTGTATAAATACTATTATTTTTGTCTGTGCTTGTGATGAGACTACAGTATATTAATGTCTTTGAAATTCAGAAAAGGATAAAATATTGAAAATTGAAATGCAATCTAACTTTTTAGTTCAAAATATCTAGTAAAACAACAGAAGAAAAGGTGGCAAGTAGGCTCAAATTGTCTACTCAAGAGAAATTTAACTCCATACAGTGTGAAAACTCTACAAAGAAATAGTCATGAGAAGAATAATTTTTGTTGATCTTAAGTCAGCTTTCAGTAAACCACTGATGACTACTGCAGTCTTCTTATTTCATTGAAGCATTTCGGGGACCATGTAGCAAAATTTTCCACGTGCTAGATTGATGTGCCTAAAGTTTGTCAGGATAATATTCCTTCCTCTTCTTTGAAGGTTTCTATAAGTTCTAAGTTGTTTCTTATGTGAAGAAAAGCTTTCACTATTTTTCTTGAGATTTTACCTTTCATGACGATGTATTTCTAAAACATTTTCATTATTTTAGTGATTGAACTTAAAGGGAAGAAACGAAGTTACATTACATGTGGTTAAAGAGTAGTTAAGGCATAGTAAAGGTTTTGGAAAATAAGTTTTAAAGTATTTTTCATTGTGTAAGCAGTATGATTAGGTTTTCATTTTTTCTTAAGCACTTTACTTATTTTCTCAAGAAAATTTCTCAATTTCTTCATATAATTTGAAATACTGCATGTGTAAAACAAGTATTTGTGTACAAAGTAGTAAAGTTGTGTCTCACCAGGTTTTTTTTCCACATAGCAAATATTGTGTATATCCATTTGCAATACAATTTTAATAACTGAAGATATTTCAAGTTCACTCACATATTATGCATTTTGGGAAGCTGAAGTATACTACACACTTGCACACACTCCCTGACAGGTTTTCCCTAATGCATTTTAGAACCTCTGAGACTTAAACAATCTTTTTTTCTTGTAGAATAACTTTGTGGAAGATGGGAGGTACCCATAGCACATGACAAAATGAGATTAATGGAATGCTCTACTCCAAAGAAAGTTACAACAAAAGTGCACTGACTAAGTCACAGAGTTTGCTCAAATTGAGAAACTGAGAAATGCCTGTGTATCATTCAAGGACCACCTCTTCATTAAGAGAACTTAGAGGAATGCAGTTGACCAAAGACCATTTTACTGACACATTTTAAGCTTGAGCAGATGTTTTGTGAAATACTCCCTGTAACACTCCTCTGATGACCCTTATAGAACCTAATACTTTAAGTATTTTTTTTTTCTTTTTCAAAAATATTGCAAATAATGTTGCATTTCTTCAGTCTATTTCTTCAGACTAGACTTCTTTTTTTTCTTAATGTAGGCAAGAAAATGTCTATTTTAAAGTGTTTTTCCTTTTTCCATTTATTTTTCTTCATGTCAAATAGAGGGTTCCCAGTGTATTTTTGGCTTATTTTTCTGCTGGAAAGAAAAAATCAACATAATCTCTAGATTGAGAAGTTTTACATTAGTTCTTACTTTTGTATATCATACATGTGAACACTTGATCTTGTTTGATTTGGTATATAAATATTCTGATCTGTTGAGTACACTTTGGTTGCATAAGATAACTCTTTGTATAAAACCATAGGTATAACTGTGTACGTTTGCAAATTTGTGGTGTGTGTGTATTTGCTTAAAATATGTTGTTATAGCTATGATTTCTATTGTTCTGTTCATTAAAGAATAAAAAAAAAAAAAATACAACCTACACAGTAGATACTTTTCTTCCATAATCTATGTCTCTTTGATCAAGTAATATTTGAGCAAGTCTAGTGTCAGGACTGGGAACTTACAATTATTTTTTTTTTTGTGCATATCTGTAATTTCTCTAAGTGAGAAAGCAGTAATGACAAAAACCCAACCAATCAAACAGAAAGTTCTGTTCTTTGAAGTTGACTAGCAAGTCTTCAGAGATACAGTAAATATATAAAAAGAGAGATGTGTAGTTGTGTGCATATATAAAATATTGAATATATCTATATGCTTTTAGTGTTACACAATGAAATCTTGTGCTTAATGTGTTGAACATGTATGTATTTCTTTATTACTTTTCACCCTTCAGATAAGAAACAGATTAAATTTATTTAGTAGCAAGGGCCTGTGAATTTTCCCAGACATTGCTTAGACTGTGTAAGTCATTTATGGAGAGGACAAAACTCCTCAGGGTTGAGGAGCCAGTCAGAGGAGCCAGTTTAGAGACTCGTCTTTCCAAGTGCACTGTGCTGGTTATTTTTGTATGATCAGAGGAAGGAGGGTACTCTGAAAGTGTATAATACCTTAGTAGGTCTCCAAGTTCACCTGGCCACGTACTAGTATATACCTGTATGTGCTTTCAGAAACGTAATTGTTCTCTTTTCTTATTTTTGTTGTCTGCCATACACTGGGGACAGAATATCTTTTAATTGTATCTATTGAAGTAGACACTTCACTTTATTTTAAAATGCGTATATCTCTGACTTTAGGAAAGCCTGCAGGACATCTAGTTTTCAGGCTAGTCCTACAGGCTGTCTCAGGAAAGCAGAACTGCTCTCACTGTCAGAGTGGCTTAGGACAGTGGCTATATGGGTCCAATCCTCTACACTACAATGTGATGAAATAATAGACCTGTAAATGCACAGAGAGCCCATACCACTACCTCTAAATATCACAATCCAACTTTCCAAAAAGCATGGCAATTATCTAAAAGTTACAATTATGAAATACCAGTGAACAAGCTAAGAAGTAATCACAAGATTTCAAAAGAGGAGAGATATAATTTGATAACAGTAGCACCCTTAAGAGGTAAAACTACAGTCTAAAACTGCTTCCTGACATCAGACCTGTCAGCCAATGTAATTTCGCATGATTACCAAATATTTTCCAGATGTATGAGAGATTTCAGAAAGAGTAGGAACACTGGCCTATCACATCCTGTTCCAGGTCTACTTCAAATCAACCTGAAACGATTCAAAAGAAAGAGACTTTCAGAAGCTAAGTTGTATACCCAGGAACAGAAGCTCCTTTCTGGTAATGAAGTTGGCCCTCAGCCTCCTTTTCTCCAAACAAGGCAAACCCAGAGTCCTCAGCTGCTCCTCATCAGACATGCCTTCCAGCCCTTCCAGTAGCTTTGTTGTCCTCCTCTGGACACATCCAAGTACTTTAACAACACAAATGAATGTCGTTAACCCTAGGGACACAGCAAATACTTTCAAAAGTAGAAAATACTTTCAAAAGAGATGAAAAGCAGGAGATGGAATGATTAATTTAAGTGCTGTGATTTCTGTTCACAAAACAATTGATTATGTCTAAATGTTTGGGATTTACAATACCTGTACACATTTTAAACATTTATCTTTGTGGTTTAGTCCTTTTGGATTCAGTGCAAAGTAAACAAATAGTTATTATCAGGTCTCTTTATAATACGGACTGTCTAGAATTGAAATACTTTTCTGAAAGATCCTATAGAAATTATTTTTCTGAAAAAATATTCCTAAAGAAATTATTTTTGTGTTTAATCATAAAATCCTTTCACATAAACAATAGGAATTTTGTTTTATTTTATGGATTTCACAGTGAAATTATTAGTATCTCAACTCTGCAAAATAGTTACAAAGGTTTAAGAAGAAAGAACCATTTAACTTCAATGAAATAGCTCGCTCTTTTAAAGTACCCAATTGGATACCAAAAGAACTGCAAGCCTTTTCCTGAATTTATTTCAACATATTTTAAGTGAACTGTAATTGTCTCTTAAATAACATTACTGAGCACGGTAGTAGCTTATTGTTCTTTCGTTTCCAATTCTAATTTATTTTAATATATGTAAGAGAATACTAGGTCTCAAAAAATTCCTGCAGTGTGATAGACCCTTTTTACTTGGATTAGTAGGCATTGCTTCTTCAATTTTCATTACTTTTAAGGTGAATTACTTCTATTTCAAGATTTTCTTTACTGCTACTAATGTTGATTTAGGGTGAATAAAATGATCAAACTCTACCTTAAAGAAGCAAAATCTAGAGCTTCTTGCATCTGTTGTACTCTCTTCCAGGATGGCTTTCTTTTATTTTGCATGTGTTAGTAAAAGATATTTAGTGGGAGGGAAGGGAAAACCCACAGTTAAATGGTTCATATCTGGAGAAGCAGAGAAGAAAACTTTTCTTTAAACCATCTTTAAGCCATTGACATTTTGGTGAACAGCAAACAGTTGAAAAACACTCCAGACTTTTCTCCTGGAATATTGAGTCTTTCATCATCTGGCAAAACTAAGTGACAACCAAGAGGATTGATACCCCTGACGAACAGTGCCCCACGTGGAAGGTCCCTTCCTTCCCCACACATGAGGTGCTTGGACAAGCCTGTGAAGTGTTCTTCAAAGGATGGGTGCAACTGCAGAAAAAAAAAAGAAAAGGAAAACCAGAGTTTTTTTGATTATGTTCCTGGAATGCCTCTCATGAATTAACTGCTGCTCATAAAATATAAACCCACAGCTGAAAATATCTTGTATTATAAACAGGAAGTTAAGAGTAACAAAAGACAGGTGTTCACTTACATTTGAAACATAGCAGTGCCTTGTAATACAGAAGGCAGAAAGATGAATCTAATGAGAAAATTTTTTTTCAATTTATACAGATATTTGTACTTTTATTTTAAATTCTTTATTCTCTTCTTGAATCACTACTAATGACAAGTTTTTAGCTGTATCTACTTAATTAATAAAAATAAAATTTCAGAAGATGAAATAAATATTATAGCTTGACCGGCGTTAAACATCACCTTTATCAATACTAGAAAGCCTACTAGAACTACTGATCTTTTGAAGTATACATATACAAATATGTTCAGACTGAAATAGAAAAAATGAATAGGAGATGTAAGAGAAAAAAAAATCAGTGTTTATATTTTAAAGAATTAAAGTTAGAAGTCTCAAAAGTTCACAGAAATCAAGCATGAAGTCCTTATGTTCCCACAACAGCTGTAATTTCAAGCTACTCACGTGGTTTGTTGTGGGTGACTTATATGGTTTCTCACAGTTGTAATGCAAATGCCCTACCTGGAAGGCTCACTATGAGATTTAAAAACTCTCAGATTTGCAGACAGTTATGTAGGAGCAGGAGTAGGAACCTCATAGTGTCTGAACCAGACTGAGTTAAACCAAGCCAAATCCTCAAATGGTTTCAGTAGTTATCATTTTACCGATGCTTCTTCATCTCAAAGTATCTGGTATTTTTGGCTAATACTTAGCTGGCAAGAGAACACAAGGAACAAATCGTAAGGCAGGAAGACCAGAAATGTGGTAATGTAATCTAATAAAGGTGAGGTAAGAAATATATGTGAAGAAAGACTGACCAGACAACCATCAATAAAATTCTCCATTATCACCTGAAAGCAGAGTATTAAAGAGAAAAAAAAACCTGGTAGTAAAACTGGAAGTACAAAAGGGGTGGAAGAGTTGAGATCAAAAGAAAACTGGGGGTCATCAACATAAGTGTGGCCATGGGTGACCTTGCTGGAAGGGTATAATTTCTCCATTTGTAATTGTAAATGCTTTTAATAACATTAGATATCACTATCTCAAAAAGCTGACAAATATTGATAAGACTGAAATAATTTTTATTGGCCTTACTTCTTCATCTATAATTCATCATTTCATATATAATTCATTCCACTGCAGTTACTGAGAAATTGCAATTTTTTTACACACAACTCAGTGAAAACTGTACAGTAGGAACTCGAAGTAATTCCTGCCTCGTGTTGCTGTTATGCATCAAGGATCAACAGGCAACATGATTTACTTGGTTTTGGTCACCTCTCTTACTGAAGATAAAGTGCAAGATGGTGCTAGCCTAGCTGAGCTCTAGTGCCTAAGACTTGTTTCTGCCTGCATGGGTTTTACCCCCCTGTTTTGATTAAGGAAGATGGAGGTAAAAATCAATTATGGGATACATCTGGTACCACTAAATGTCACATGACGGATGTTCTATAAAGATCGAAAATACATTTTGTTTTTTGTCTTGTCACAGCTTTGATGATGCTCTACAGTGGTCTTAAAAATATTGCAAGACTGCCATGTTCAGTCCTAATAATCAGATCCTCGTGCTTTAGTTTTGGAGCTGTGTAAGATCCTTTTGTCTCCTCTTCTTTGACAGTCCTCCTTGCTGTGAGACCCACTGCTCACTTTTTACCCTATGACATTCTCAATGGCCTACAAAAATTTCCAATACCTTGCACAGACTGGTTGGTTTCATAACAGCAGTTATAAAAACACTGAGTTTGAAAATGAATTTACACCTAAATTTGCAAAGAGGATGGAGTCTCAGGGCTGGCAGCTGTCACATGCTAAACAGGTGTGATGTTTTTCTCCATTCAGTGATCTTGCTGACAACACCATGGAAACGGTCACTGAATATTTTTGGATTTCACAAATGGTTTCATAAGTGTCTGAAACAATCAATAGTCCTGAGTGGGGTTTTTTCCCACGTTTTATATAGAATATCTCCTAACATTAGCTTAATTGCAACATTACAACTGAAGATTTACTAAATGTTTCAGTACCCAAATTTACTGAAAAAATACATTTCTGCAAAGTATCACAAGTAAAATTTTCTGTTTTATAAACATTGTTGTTACATTTTCCTTTCCTTACTAAACCTTACAAGGAGGCTAATTTTAATGAAAAGTTTGTTCTTTCATTATCCTTATGTTGAAGGATAGAGTTACCAGCAGCACAAAAAAATACTTTAGAGAAGATTACAATGAATAATTTCCCAACTAGGAGAAGAACACACTATTTAATTTGCTTTGTGACATTTTCTGACAGGAGATATGGACATTATGTTTGAGGCAACTGGAGTAGTTTTCATACTTGGGATGTTGAATTGAAAGCAACAGTACTATTTTCTCTTTGTCATTGTTGCTTAAGTGAGGTGTCTTTCATGCAGTGACATTTGACAAGTACTTTCTGCGCAGCACTAAAAAATGCAATTGTTAACTCTGCACAGAACCACAAACATACACATTTTCATTTAACTGTTTTTTTTCATTGCTTTTAGTTATGGGACTGAAAGAAAACAGGAATGTTCTGGTCACTGAAAAGTTTTGGGTTTAAACAAAGCAAATGTTGAGAGCAACTAAATATTGTTGTTTGATAGCTGTATGTCATTCTTAAAACTGTTGTTGGTCTTAATATACTTCTTTGAGAAATAAAGTAGGTGCTTAGTATAGACACTTCACAGAGTTAATTTGATTCTTGGATCCTTGTTGCATGTGCACTTGAGAACTGTGGTTGTGAAGTTTTTAATGTCCGGTGGATTTCTGTGTTATTAACATAATTTTCTGCAGAACTCCCTTCAGGAAAACAAACTTCAGTGGTTAATGGCTATCAGGATTCTGAAGGGAGAGTTATTGGTAAGGGACTGTTTGTGCTAGGACACCAGATGAATGTTTTAATCTCCTCATTCAATTTCTTAATTCCTAATATTTTATAGTGTCTTCTTGTACTTCACTTGCTTTCTTCAGGCAGCCCCTTCAGTGCTCATATGTTCTATTTTGATATTTATTTAAAAGCAAATTAAAAATTTCTAAGGCTCAAAACATGAGCTAGTGTCCTTGGAAGATTTCTTCATACTAATTTAATGTTTTAGTTTCAGACAATCCAGTAAATGTCCTGAATTTGATCCATACAATTTGCAAGAAAAATGGAGCTTCTGATGGCCCAGTATCTTGATAAGAAACTGTTGGAGACTACAGAAATTCTGGATGCATCAGACAAAAGGGAGGTAATATCTATGCATTATTACTTTCTTCCGCCCCCGATATTTTTTTAAGAATTATCACATCTGGACACAGAAAGGTCAGTTTGTTAAACTGCTCAGTTCTGGTCAGAGAGGTTGCATCAGAATATACTATGAAAATTTAGGTATGTCATTTATGCTTCACAGTTTTTCTTCAGTGATGACACTGTTCCTTTAAGTTATGGTGTAATATGAGTCTTGTTTAGGGAAATCCAAGTAAGAAGATTTCAATTTGTCCTCAGTACAATCTATTCCAAGAGATTCCTTTGCTTTGGAAAAATTCGCTTTTGTGGACAGTATTTTTTTTTTCCTTACTTTCTTCGTTCTAAGTACTAACATTCTGAAAACTTCAGGTCACCATACATACTGTAAAAATATATACAGGCTTTTGTGATGATAGAGAGAAAAAGGATATCGTACTTTTTAATTATTTTAACACTTCCACTGAAGAAGAAAAAAAATATTCATTACACACACTTGTGGACTTTACATGCAGAACTGAACTTTTTTTGACATCTCCCTTGAAAAAAACAAAACAAAAACATCGCCCCCAAAAAAATCCAAAACATCCCCTCAAAAAAACAAAACCAAAACCAAGCAAACATCCCACTTAGGGTACAAACATACTGAGATGTGAAGGAGCATCAGCATGGCTTATATACCCTACTAATATGCCCTAACTATAATAAGAGTAGCTGAATATTCCTCAGACTCTTTGTTTAGGTCTGTCACAGATTCACAAAAGCAAGCTTTTCCAGATATTGAAAGCAATGGAAAAAGTAAATTCAGTGTATGAAAAAAAGTCTAGAATGACAATCCCTGTCATACGTATTTCATTTTCAATATATTAAGAGTGAAATCCTTTGCCTGAAATACATTGCTAAGTGCTGCACAGGGACTATAAGAGTATTTCCTGGTGAAGACAATAGGAGTCACTCAACTGTAATTAGAACACCTCAGCAATTTAAAGAGATATTTAAAATGTACTAGGGCAAGTTACCACTCAAACTACATCATGCAAAGCAACATAAAGGAGAGGAAAAGTTAAAGTCCACTTTAGTTGCCAATTCATTGCAAAATGATACGCTTCCATATTAGTAGATTTTAAAGTCTCGGGTCAGTGGAGACCTCCATTGCTCTACAGCAGCAATTAGAGAAATTGTTATAATTTCTGAGGTATGCTAACACTACCAGGGTGAGTTTATTTCTCATGTCAAAGAACAGTCAAGCTTATGTCAAACCTATCTTTCTCTATGTGAAATATTGTAGTATTTCTAAATTGAGTTGTCAAGAGATCAGTGGAATATCTTTACTTGATGAAAAATTCTTTACTATGATGAAAACATAGTCTGCAGTGCTGTAGCAGATAAAAAAAAGTCATGTACAAAAGTAAGGAAAATTTCATGGGGTCTATTTCTGCCAAGAATATTCAGCTTTGCCCTAAACCAGCTTCCAATTTTCCTCTTCAGGACCCAGTCCCGTCAGAAGGTCTTCAAGACATTTTCCTGGTAAACGAACTCACAAAATTACAAACCTGTTCCTCTCTATGTTGTCTACAATGTGTGTTGACTTCTGTGACTTTTAGCTACGAAAAAAAATAGTTGCTAGGAATCAAGTCTTTGAAAAATCATTGTTTTCAAGACTCAACTGACCTTGAATGCATAGATTTTATATAGATTGCTAATGGCATCATATCATGGATTTTATTACTACTATAACCATAACAAAAACCCCAGATCATTACAAAGCTGTACTGTAAAACAGAGCAGTTCAAATAACAGCACAGAAAAGAGACTGATCAACCCTATTTCATTAAAAAAGAAATGCAGACAATGATTAACCTGGGGGTTTGTGTGATGAGGTCATAAAATCTGACATAAAGAGTTTGCAACTTTTAGTTTTCTGTTGATTTCAACTTTTCACTACTCAAACTCAGGTAAAGGATTTTTTGGTGTACTGACTAACTTAAACTCCGATAAAAAGATAATGCTTTTATAGGCCATATATCTCATATTATGGTGTTAGCTGTTAGTGTTAAAACGAGATAAATGGAGATAAAAATGTTAAGATTTCTTGCCAGAATCTCAAAATACTTTGAGTTAATAAAAAAAGTTTAATTTAGGATATCATCCTGGTCTAAACCTCATCGGTTTTGCAAGCAGTGAGTATACTGTAATAGGCGATGGCAAAACCGATACTAAAGGTATCTTAGCAATTTGTCAAAATATTTGAAGTGATTTCCTGCCTGTGAAAATCAACAGGAATTTGAATTTATTTGACTTTGTGTATTCTTATTTTGAGTGAACCAAATTATTTACTTTAACAAGCTTTTTAATAACAGCAGAGGTAACATTCAATTTTAGTCTTTGTGTGCATTTTAATTATGCTCATTGTGACTGTTTTCCCTATTTTTTTTTCATTTTGTTTTTGTTTTCATGTTAGTCAGACTTTTTAGAGACGAAAAATAAAAATGGGAATGGGGTAGGGGAGGAGTTGAATCTAAAGTAGTCCCCAAATAAATATTGAAAGTAACAATAAAATAGCATTCATTAGAGGTGAAATAAATATTTTTCATGAGTATAGCAACCAGTCTGGACATATCAGAACAGAATCACACAAATATGACTTAAGGTCACAATGGAGTACAACTGATATAGTTTTATATTTGTTTCCTTTCAATGTTTCAAGCCCATCCGTTTAACTTTTAATGACCTTCTTGTAGCATTTCCAACTACATTCCACAACTTCTGCTTTCACCACTGACCGGTTTTCTCTGTACCCGGTACTGCTTTTGCTCCTCTCTGACTTTTTCTAAGGCAAAAGGTAGAGGATTTTTTTAATAGGATCTTAGTATACAGAACTGGAAATATGGATCTTGTTGCTACTGTGGTATTATAACTAGAAAATGCCTACCAGACCAACAATACAGATCTAGTTTTGCAGCGGAAATTCTTGTATGACATCTAACCAGTCAATGTGCAAAGATAAATAGCTAGCTATTCTTAGATAGATAGAAGCTTGAAAAACAGGGCCAGTCTATGCCAGGGGCATAGACTGAATGAATCATGTACCTTAAAACAGAGGATTGTAATCATGAATTGAACATTGATGATCCTTGTGGGTCACTTCCAACTCAGGATATTCTATGATTCTATGAAGGATGAAAATTTACAAGCACAGATGGTTATTTGAAGATCTGAGAATATATTCTTCTGTTTTTAGCAGTAAAATTAAATGTTTGCACAACACTGAGATTAACAGGATTACAGAGGTTCTTGCAGGGAGAAATTTAAAGGAAATTAAAAAGTAAAATCAAAAGTGGCATACAGTGAAAGGAGGTTTCAGTAGTATTGGAACTTACTGGAAGTTTAGTTTTTTAATGTTTTTAGCTAATGTTACTATGCTAGATGCATTTATAGTACAATGTCTCAGTTTCTAGGAAGCTTTTATTTAAATTTAAGTTTAAATTCACACAAGGGTATGGGTCGTCCTGAATTTATTTATTTTTTCTTTAAGTTGGGGTCCATTCATCCATGTTTTTTCTTCCATTTTTGAAGGAAATGACTCTTCTATGAAAAAAAAAACCTCTAACAGGAGAAAGAATAAAACATACAACAGTTGCTCTTAGAAGTTTGTAGTATCCCATTTATTACAAGCTAATTTAAAAATCTGTTGGTTTTTAAATGTAGCATTGTACAGCACTATCAGCTTTATCTTTTTTGATTTCATTAATAAACTGCTACCATTCCTCAGCCAAATAAATATTCATGATATCCTCATTCATATTATTCGTCATTAATGATTTTATCAGGTATTTTTAATGACTTATTCTGCCACATGAAGTTCTCAGATTCTGATATACTGAAAAAACGACAAGCCTACACTCAGTTTTTCATCAGTTTTTCTTGCTGAATATTCCTCAGACCTGTTCTCATTTATATCAATGGCTCAGACTGGCAATGTAGGCAGAACCGAAAAAAAATTATGGGAGATTTATAATGTGAAATAATATTATATAGGTGATGTTTATTCACTGGTCGCTGAGTCTAATTTGCTTTAGGACTTGCCTCTGCACCAAATGCGGGACTGTGTTTAAAGAATTGTAGTATGTGGAAAATTATATTGCAGTTGTGTTAGAACTGGGGTTGCCTAAAAGCTTGTGCCCCAGTCTCTTTTTTTTTGTGTGTGCGTTTTGGTTTCTTGTTTGTTTGGGGTTTTTTGTTTGTTTGGGGTTTTTTGTTTGGGGTTTTTTGTGTTTTGTTTTGTGTTTCTTTTTTCAATTTGTTTTGTTTTTTTTTTTCTTTTCAGGTCATTTTCACTGACAAGGTAAGTTTATTCAGCATTGTCCCCCATAGAGTCAAAAAGGATTCTAGTGGCAAAATAACATTTCATCCTGCAAATTGATGTCAAATGCTCCTATTATGTCACTGAATTGGCCAGTTTTCAATATGGCAATATGCAGTATATTTTGAGCATATTAGATTTTGTTAACTGTATTTCATATATTTTATTGTTCATATTCTGAAGTAAAAATTATATTTCCTTAATGAGGTTAAAAAAATTGTGTGGGTTTTTTTTGTGTGGTCACATTTAGGCTTGTAAGATAGGCCATATTATATTACATGATGTCCATGCTTTTTTATTTTATTAAACATATTCAGCCACACAGATAAAATATCTTCATTACGAAGTCTAATGGCACTAGAGTTAGTCGACTACCTTATAAAACCTTGCTTAATACATGACAGGACTAGACTAGTATTAGGTAAAGTGTGCATCAGCTGTTCTTGTTAATTTTCTTCATCTGTGTCAAACTAATCTTTCTAGCTCTTCAGCTTGATTGTACAGCTGTTTGAGAAAGAGGAAGAAAAGAAAAAGCTAGTTATGTAATGTAATAAACCCCGCTAATTTTCAACAATTTTAACCAAACCTCTTCATTTTTAACACCCTTCTGCTTTTTGATGTTTTATAAATAAACAAAAATGCTCAGATTCCATCATGGCAACACTTTCTGTTTTAAGAAAAGCTCTGTCCTTACATGTGCTGCTCTGTCCTCACTCTGATTTCTGAAAGTTTTGAATAATAACTTTGTTCAGTGCAGAGAGATACAATAGCAGAGACCAGATTTTAAAGTGCATTTGTTGTTAAATAAAATTTTATAGTTTACCTAAGTTTATAGATATTTTAGAACCACAAAAACAGGCCAAATGTACTTAAGAAAAGAAAGGTCAAAGAGATTTTGAAATATTAGAGGAGATATTTGGTGATTATTTTTGTGCCAGATGGCTTATCCTTAACTATATCAGAACAAATCTTCCTGTGCACCCCAAATATCTGACGGATGAATTGTAATTATTGTTTTCATTAAAAACATTTGTTTGTTGACATAAAGTTAATGTCAGTAGAGATTAGCTCTTACTGTTCTAGATTGATAAACATTTCAAATATGTCTGTAAGAAGTTACACTTTAACAAAAAAAAATTAAAACCAGGTCCATTACACAATAGACTATAAAACAGGATGTCTGAATAACAAGACGATTTTTGAACAAACTGGCCTAAGAAAAAATGTTCAAAACCCAATGTCATCTTGCACTTCTAGAAGTCTGTTTGAATATCATCCAAGCTTTGCACTGCTCCTCCTTGATTTCCTTTGGCACAAGTTTGGTGGATTTTTAAACTGACTAGGGGTTGTTGAAGCTCCTTACAGCAGTTCTCACATCCCCAGACAAAGATAGGAAACATTTTTCATGTCCACTGTACCCTCCTCCTCTTAGCACCAGCAAAACGTTAAAACTCATTGCAATAAAGAGGATACTTTCACCTCTCCCTGCACACCATCTCCCCCCACCCATTTGAGGTTGTAATTCATTATCATATGTTGTTTAAGGTACAGAGGCAGCTGTTGTGTATCAGAAATAATAACAGACAAAAACAGGTCAGATGGTATAAGGAACATGAAACACCATAAATAGCTCAAACAGATCTAAATTATAATTATTTAGCCTCATTGATCTCCCTATGTTGCTGAAGAAAAGAGATGCATCTTATACTGAGGTTTGTTCTTAACTTTTTTTCCATAGCTCTTAGTTTAACAATTTTTTACTCACAAAATGCTTTGCATAGCATCAAATTCAAGATAAGAGGCAAGCCCTGCAAGATGACATAGTGTTTCATTTTCCCTTACAAAAATGACTCAGCTGTGATAACTCCCCAGAACATTCACACCTAGGCTGAGGGTATTAATCTCTTGTTGATGAGCCATAAGAGCCATAAAGGACTCAGCGGCACTGACATAATTGACAGCTGCAACATCTTAGAAGGTGTCAAAGACCACCAAAATATCCTGTGACTCACAGCATCACATCATCAAGTGTAAAAGTCCCTGCCCCAGGGGAGGTACTGGGGGTGTTCCCCCCTAAACCCAAGCATATATAACTTTCCGGGCTCCCCTCAGCATCTTGATGGATCCAGACTGTGACCACCACTATGACAGGACTACAATCAACCAATGACCGTTGAAACTGCAACAACCAAGTCTCATTCCCGGATCCAACAGGTGTCTTGTGGGTCCTTCCAGTCCCCTGGGGTGTCCGGAGCTCTGCTCCAACTGCCTGTACCAGCACTGCAGCCTCACTCCAGGGCCATGCAAGTGTTTGCCGGTATCGAATCCCAACCATCCACCATTTCCTGCCAGCCCTAACTCTCCAGCTGTTCTTGCCGGGTGTTCCAGGTGTGGGAGAGGTGAACCATGTGGAAGGGGCTCATCTTGTCTCTGTTCTGTGGCCACATGTATTTTTTCCATGCAGGGTAGGCCAGCCATCAACTTGATTTGTTCTGGTGGGTGGGGCTTTGGAAGTTACTCCTCATCAGTTGGTTTAAACCAGTTTTGTCAGTATGGTTATTAGCAGTTCTTCTTGGTAATAACTTATTTTTTTCAGTAGCATCTGGGTATATTTGGTCTCTCTCTATATTGGAGAAATCAGGGATATTGAATCTGAGGGAGAAGACTTCTGTCCAAGGTCTCTGCTCTTCCAAATTGTCTCAGACCAAGACAGTGTTTAAATGCACATAGTTTCATATCAAAGTTGTCAGGCAAAACTCTGTTAAACGTGACACTTAGGAATTGCTGGAACTACAGTATCTGCTATTCTCCAGTTCATATAGATGTTGAAGATTTTAATGCTGTACAGGAAAAAATGTTGCTTAATGTCACAGTACAGTTCTCAGTTCTTCTTGGGCAGGGTTGGAGAATCTTTGAAAATGGGCACTCATGATCAAAGTACCATCCCCTTTAAAAGTGTCTTCAATAAATAATCAAAGAGCTTCCCTGCTGTTTTCTTTAGGATATAAAACTCCTTTCATAATTACTGGTTTCAAAGTTAACTTTTCGGAGAGATGGGGGGAGGGCAGAGAAGAAATAATGATTGTTCTTGATACATTTTAGTGAAAGGGAAACCTTGTTACAAACATTTTTGGATTAAATTCTTTGTCAATTAAGTGAGAAATGTATGGTCCTTTGTGTTTGGTTGAACCTTTTGTCTGCTCAAGAGGCAGGAGAATTCTTAGAACAATTAAAGTGTTTCTTTGTTTCCACCTTTACAGGGGAAAGAAAAAGAGAAATCTTTACATAATCTATGGCAATGTTGGGAAATTCAGGCTACTATAAGGTCAAGCAGCTAAATCTACATAGAGAGGTTCAAATCTTGCTTTGGCAGCCCGAGGAAGACAGCAATATATTTGGCTAGAGGTTTTTTTTTTCCTGTTTTATTCAACACCATGATTTCTCACTAAGAAGAGAAAGAATATCTCAACATATTACATATGCATGTCACAGCCATGAATAACAACTTTCTTGAAACATAGTAGAAAATGCTATGTGGATTAAAATGATAAAGGTGATTTTGGTAATAAGATGGGAATAATATATAGCCTGAGATACTGGCAAGCTGTCCTTCAATCTAATTTGGCTTCCAGCTGTGATTCAGGTTTTGAGATGAAGAGATTTATCTTGAGTAATTGTCATAAAGACTCAGAAAAAGATGTTATGTAGTACCATTGCATAGCAGTTGGTCTTTCAACTGTTCCAGAATAAAAAGTCATTTAGAATGATCTATTTGAGATACTTTTTCTATCACTTTTTTTCCAAACGCTTTAAGTAAAAATGCTTTTATTATATGAATTATGATCCTTTTTGCTAAACGGTGACAGATAAGGTTTTTAAAATAAAGGAACTCCACAGACTGAATAGTAATAGTTCATTTTTGTGTTTGCTTCAACTATTGTGTTTTGTTATGTTCAAAAACAGTGGAGAAATGCCGTATATATCTATATATCTCTATATCTCTATACATGTTGTGTATATAGACAAGAATTTATGATACTATAACTGAATATTAAAAGTCTAATTCGAGAGTAATCAAGCATTTTTCTGCACCGTATGGTTAAAGTTAGGATTATAAATACCTAATTCTTCACAGACCCACTGTTTGTTGAAGCTGTTTGTGTAAAAATAGGGTTCTACCACCGAAAGATACACAGAACTAAAACAAATCAACCATAGGCTCCTGGTTCACTTAATGAGTTTCCTGTCTCAGCTAAACCAAATAAAAACAAAGCTGGAGGCAGGTTGAGAAAACTTCAGGCAGAGTAAGCCCAAGAAATGTCCCTCCTCAGGTCTTCTAAATTTGCTACAAAGGTTATGGTCTGTTACTAGCAGTAGCAATATTATATTACAGGGCTGTCAATTGAAATTTTTACCTGAGAGTATGTGGGTTTGCTGACTATAGGCCATGATTCAGTAAAATAGGAATTCTGACTCAGCTACAGTAAGTACTAAAGTTACCTTAACTCTGGAAGTGAAAGAGCCTTACTTTGGTTAATTTATCCTGCTATAAATGTAGGTAGTGCAGAAGTTGAAGTACTGGCACACCTCTAGATTAAGCACTGCATTTGCAAAAGTGCCACCTAATGAGTTAGGAACTTGTATAGGCAATGTCTGGATTTAATTGCCTTTTGGTATTGCAGTTAATTTCCAAAGGAAAAGAAGTGACAAAATGCATGTATTTGGTACCTGATCAAGAAAATGTTCTTCAATTTATACCTTCATACAGCCATACCTACCTAGACATAAACCAGTGAAGGTATCAGAAGATTGTACCATAAAGTGACTCCAATGATTATCAAGAAGATATTCACGCCATTTCCTCTATATAATTTCTTGGCCCAAGTATTCAGCTAGAACCATCAAAAAACTAACAGATTTTTTTTCATAGGCAAATACAATATTGCTTCCTCAGCAGCAACCTGCAACTTTTCTTGAGTCCCACATCAGGTGTTCAAGACTGTAGGAAAAAGAAGCTTGAGGATCAGGGAACAGACCACAGTGACAGCCAGGACTTATTGGTGTCCAGGTAGAACATGTTATTTAAAAGCTGGGATTTTGTTTCTTTAGACTGCATTGCCTGATAATAGAAAATAGTCTTGAGTGATGGTCAAACTGATATTTGTGAGCTGCATATCCTGCAGAAAACATTACTGGTAAACAAAGAATCTTTGTATCTGTGCATAAAAAAAGATATAGCTTTGTATCAAGAAAATGACCAAAAATAAAGGCCCTCCAGCAGAAGTTCATTTAATCATTCATTGGATGCAAAGAACTTAACCAGGCTGCGAAACACCTGGAATTCCTATCAGATTGTATAGTGGTGACACTGGCAATGAGACCTTCTTCACTTTTCCTGTAGAGAGAAAGTTGACAAGTACTGACTAGGAAGAATTAAGTGAATTTTCACCAAATCAGTATTTGCCCTTCATTAACAACACTGTTTTTCCTGGATGACAAAAGCTAATTAAGAATAGGGATTTGGAGATAGGAATATTTTAACAATAAGAGAGGTCTGAGTAGACCTATCCAAAGAAAGGTGGAACTCTTATACATGACATGTATAGGAGAATTTGGCCTGATAGACAGATGCTAACGTGTTAATTTAGCTGATTGCTTAAACCATCTCAATTCCACACTTACCATTTTCTGCTATAGGCCTTCAATGGCAGGTCATTTGGCCAAATTTTTGTCTAACTCTCTGATATTCAAGAGGCACTGCTGTAATCACTCCCACCAGTGTAAACCTCATTTCCCTATTAAAACAAATAGGAATTTGCATGGAGGATTCTGACAGAATTACAGCATTTTTCTCAGCATCTAATTTAGTAAAAGGTACGTTCAAGATACAACTCAGAAAAATGAACTATTAACAATACTTATGATATTCTGAAACCAATTAATAACTGCTAATAATCAAGTAGTCTGGGAAACTTGAAAGAGGTACTTTTACTGATCTTTGTTTAGTATTGTAAATAATGAAATTACTTTGAAAGCACATCTGAAAGTAGAGAAGGATTAAGAATATGAACACAGAAGCAAAGAAAAAAAATGAAATACAATTTTTACTTGCCTTTACCTGATTTTTTGGTTTTTTTTGTTAAAATATCAGACTTCTTCCTGAAGAAGATAAAAAATGACAATACAATTGCAATGTTTCCCCATTTCCCTCGCTGGTATTCTGGTGCTTAGGGCACTTATGTCCAATTTATGAGGTGGGTTTAGATAGAGTCCCATAGTAGCTCAGATGACGTGCTTGACACAAACTTTACTCATTAATAAAAATATTTGACACCTGTTTATACTAGGTTTTTTCTGCACAAATATTTATGTTCTAAAACAATAGCAATGTCAAATTCTTTTTCCTGAGTTAAGATAGTAGTATATTTTTAGAAGTGAGACACTAAGATACTTCATTAGAATAGTGCAAGAGCTCATACTATTGATACAAATAAAGCAGAAGTGGAGGAGAGAGGCAATTTCTGTAATAAGTACAGAATAGTACATTAACAAGTGCACTGAAAAACAGCATGGAAACCAGCACAACCATGTAACTGTTCTGCCCATTGTTCCTCAGTGTGAGGGAGGAATCCATGGTTAGTGTTTTACAGTCAACGTTATCATTTGACACATTTATGACACTTGGTCGTGCTGAATTCTGTAGCTGTATCAATGGCGCCATCATATCTCTCTACAGCAGCAGTTGGGTCACTATTCAGATATAGACTATTATTCATTTCCTATATTTGAGGCAAATTAATTTTCTTCATGAATGTGTCACCAAGGGTATCATGGTACACTCATGTTCCCTTGACAAATGAACTCTACTTGGTAGTCCAAGCACTGAAGAATAGTTTTGAATTCACTGATTTTTATGACAAAATTCTGCAAACTTTGGCTGGTAAGGGTCGCAGAGTAATCACAGGGCAGAATTGGACTGGATCTCCTTTATGATATTATTTATGAGATAGGTCAGCTGGACTGACATGGTCTTGGATCTATTGCTTAGGAATGAAAAAAAACCCTCATTAACTAATGGCACCATGGCATACAGTGGCTATGAAATATAAGATCTTAAAATCCTGAAGGGAGTGAGGAAAAGGAGTAGCAGAGTACAGACCTTACACTTGAAGAGACCAGACCTAAAGGAGCTCGAGAGAGCTGTCAGATCTAGAAGGACAACCTCTTGCAAGCACAAGAGTTCATCTTGCCCTCATGAAAGTGAGTGACTTATCAGGAGACCATTTTGACTAAACAGAGGATTTATGACACAGCAGCAGCGCAAAAAAGGAAAAAGAAAAAAACCCGATGTAAGATCCTGACAGAGAGACAGACTCAAAGGAATTTAGAAACATTGCCTGAGCATGAATGAATGATGTCAGGGATCCTAAAGTTTGACTAGAGCCAGAACGGGTAACAGACATCAAGAGCAATATGAAGGGCTTCTGCCAGTAACTTAGTAGTAAAAGAACGAGAAATGTGTGTGATCATTGCTAAATAGGTAGGTGATGTAGTAACAACAAATGCAGGTAAGAGGGGTCTTTCTGAGAGTTCCACAGACCTTTATGCCTAGAGGGTTTTTAAGGAGGAAGCGAATCACGGAGAATAGGAAGATTTGAATCATGGATGTCTTGAGAAATTTCTGCAGTTACAGGTCCATGAAAGCAGAGCAGATACATGCAGGATTCAGAAAGAGCTTGTCAAAAATCTCTCTGAGAAATCACTGAGTCTGGAGAAAGTCTCCAGTCAACACAGAAAGACAAGTATTTCACAATATTTGAGAACGTCAAGGTGAACAATTGGGGAACCCTATAGTAGTCACGTTACTTCATTTCCTGGGAAAATCATGGTGCAAGTGCCCTTTGAAGTTATTTCTGGTAGCATGAAGAAGTAGGTGCTTGTGAATGGCAATCTGACCAACCTGATTTACTTTAATGATGAGATTACTAGATCCATGGATGTGGGGAGATCAGTGGATGCTCTCTACCTTGACTTTGACAAGACTAGTTTCACAGAGCATCCTTGTAGTCGCTTCAGGATGGCTGAAAAAAACCTGTCCTGATCATCAGCCTCAAGGATAGTGGTTAATTGTTTACATTCTTCTTGAAGAATGGTTACATGTGGAGGTTCTCAGCATCCATCATGGGACTTCTCATTTTAATATATTTACTAGTGTTCTGGAGGAAGAGGTAGAGTAGGCATCAGATGATATCAAGTATGGGTGAATCAGTTGGTATGTGCAAGAGAGTTTCTGTCTGGAGGGACTGGATGAGCTGAGAGGAAGGGATGAACAGGAGCACCACGTAATTAGAGTAGGACTGATCAGTGTCAGTGCTATTGACATTGTGAACTATAATGATCCTTCTAATGCACATTATGGTCTGTCACACGAAGGCTGAACTATCAAGTTTTTCAGCTGGTATATCATTGCCTCAATAGATCTCGATAGACCGCTTCTCTGATACAACAAAAAAACCCCTATTTAACATGCTTGAAAGATTATTATTGAATAAAATAATTCAGAAAACCACATATGTACAAAGCAATTAGACTGTAATGTTAACATTACAAATGAATTTTTTGTTAAATTAGATTTTTAGGAAGATTTTTTTTAAATATTGAAGAAAAAAAGTCTTAAGCACTTGAAATTTTCATTAGAAATAATACTAATTATTATTAGTGCATACTTGGATTGAAATTGCCCCCCGTTTCAGACAATGAAAATAAAATTTCTCCTTTAAGTACTTTTTCTTCTCTGCCCTCATCTAGTCTACCATCAAAGCCCTTAGAAAGCGTCTACTTTACTACACTGCATACATGTCTCCTAGGAGATTTATACCAGCTATTTATCTTGATGCAGGAAACCTGACAGAACTCCTATGAAACTGAACAATGTAGATCCTGAGTTGGCTATAGGAATCAGACATTGTGAAGGACTTCCTTTCCTTCATGTCAATATTCTGAATAGTTCACCAAAACAAAGAAAGGAAGAAAATAAGTTGTTGTTTCACTGAATCATGCCAATTGTATTTATGAGCCACTAGTGCAAAACCTCTTTATTTCTGTGAATATCATAACTGTCTCATGTTCACGGGTTTTTGCCGTCCCTGATGATACTATCACCACAAACATTTATCTGCCTGACTATGTACATACCAAAAAAGAGTCTTTAATTTAAGAAAAATGCTGTTGGACTTTTAGTTGTTATTACTCAATGAAGGCAGAATAATATGGACTGTCAAACCATTGCTGTAATGAAAATGGAATAGTAAAACACAGTCTGATTCTGCCACAGTTTACACCAGGATGGTTTGTTTGACATCAACGGTACAGAAAATTAGAGTAGAATTTAGGTAAGAGTATACAAAATCTGATTACAGAGCACTGTAATGGTGTTAAGGAATCAAATTTTTGCACTGCTAGAACAGTTTCAGCTCTCTAATATTTCTTCATAGTTCCCATTATAACATTGTGTAACTGACAGCTCCTACAGCATTCCATTTTCATTGTTTCATTCTGATCAATTTAAAATTATACCAGTGAAAGAAAAGCTGTCTAATTTCTGTCAAAATGTTTTAATTCTATTAGTTTTCAATAAATTTAATACAAGTTTTCAGTATTATTTCATAATGCAATTACAGGACCAGAATTTTCCTTGTATCTCTCTGTACTCTTGCAAACCACTTCATGATCCAGTCAGGTCAGCAAAGGTTCACTTTTCTCTGAATGTCTGTAAGATTTTAAAGCAGAATCTACATGAGCTCACAGCCCATGGTATCCACCTTTACTCCTGTTCTTTCAGGAGAAAGAACTCTAGAACAGAGTCTAGGCCCAAAGATCGCATCCTCTGCCTGTGTCAGGTAGGCAGCTAAATGCTGCCTTTCCATTCCTTCTCGTGGTATGGACTTGCATCCATGCACGATAACCATGAAGTTTGAGTGAGCTGAGACTGTCATGAATAGATGCTTTGAAGTAAAAGGAATTTATCTGCCTAATGGAAGGACTTGCTTTATTGGTGAAGTGTTGCCCAGCTGAGTGGAAGATCTAGTCAGGAGTGCTGGCAACTATCATGCCCAGGAGCTTTGTTCTTGACTTTGTTTTTATTTGCTTTGATATCTCAGGCACATAATTATGCAAACATTTCTAAATTATTGTAATTCTACATGCTTTAATTTTCAGTTTTAAGTGTTTAAAATGAAATTAGTTATCGTGTGATTTTCAAAGAGATCAAGAATTCATCTCTTGTAAGGTTAAGGTCAATTAACTCAGCTGGAGAAACAAATCTTTGGCAAAGTAGTGCCTGGGTTCCCAGGCAGTTCAATTCTGTTGAGCTGTTCTAATTTAAAGTAGTTTGCTACCAGTAGTAAGTGGTTAATGCTGTAAATTCAAAGGAATTAATTAAAGAGACATTTTTCAGAATTCATATTTGTTTAAGATCTTCAGATCAAGAATGCAAGAAGAACAAAGAATAGCAGGTGAACTTCTCTGAGCTAATTGGGGAGGTAAGCACATGGTATAACTATGAAGTTGCAGAAAAGATTGCTACCAAATGATTAGGTAGCAAGTGGGTGATGACATTGAATGCAGAGATGAGTGATACCACTTACACCAAACTAAACACACAGCCCTACCTTTCTTGGGTGGTGATAGGTTCGAAACCAACTTTTATACACAGGATTGGAATCTCTGAGAAGATTCCAGGTTCCAGAAGTGAAATGATGAAACCTTGTGATTTCAGTTTTTTGTGTGAGTGCAGGAAGAAGTATACTGTGAAGGTCTTTACAACCATGGCTAGAGTGAAGAACAGAGGCATATTATCTACTTTCTCCTCTAATATGAGAAATATTGGATATAAACTGTAACCATCAGAGAGAAAGTTTAATCCACAAAAGGTGGCACTTCTTCACATTCTGAGCAGATATACCATAAGATGTTCACTGCAAGATTTGTTGCTTGCTACAAGTTTACAGTTGTTGCTAAAGCCATTGAAAAAACTTAAGGAAAAAAGTACATCCAGGGCTACTAAAAACAACCATACACCTCTGACTCAGGATCCTGATCATAGAGTCATGAAGACTAAACATAAAACATGAGGGGTTTTTTCCTTCTATGTTCATATAGCTATCATTAGAGGCAGAATACTGAACCCAGCGTAACTCATTATTGGTCTTTTTATTTTCAGGTAGGAGGACAAAATTTATTTCATTTTAAGTGTATTTTATATGTTCTTTCATCTCTGGATTCTTTCATTTATATAAAAGTGAGAGCATAGATTTGATTCAAAGGCCTTAGAGGACAGTATGCACTAGCCGAATTTAGTCCCCCTTAATTTCCAAAGAAAAGAAGAACTGATAAATATTGAAGGTCCAAATAGGCACACAGAGAAAGGGAATGATTTGACTTTAGTTCACAACCCCCCCCAAAAAATCTGTATTTCAAAATGTAGAATTAGGAGTGTACATTTAAATTGATAAGAAACACAATAATTTCAGAGTTAAGGGATAAGTTTAGGAGCACACAATTTTCCACATGAATTAGTAGCTGACACAAGACTAGTCAAGACCAGACCAACAGCATTATGTTAATCTGCTGTTCTTATTAGGGTATTAGTCAATCATTTTGATGAGAAATACAGTGAACTGGCACTGAAATCAGAACTGAATTGCACAGTGCAACTGAATAGAAACTGTAGTACGTAAAGCAGCCTTTTTCACAGTAGACGTCAGAAAAAATTACCCACTGGCCTGTCAGCTCACCTTGAAAAGTTTTGGAGACCATGTATGCAATATTTTCAGCATTTCAAGCTGTAACTAAACTGTGATAGTCCCTGAAAGTTTTCAGAAAGGCTTTGGTGAAATTCTGTACCTACGCACTTCCTCCATTCTACCACCTCCACAGTCTTTGTATCCAGTATTACTCTTGAGACAAGAGAGGCAAGAAAGGCAAAAACTGAAACAATATAAGATCTAAAAGGCAAATATAACTACTCCTTGGTGTACAAATGACTCTGAAGCACGTCATTTAAGGTACACACAAGAGACTGCTTATCTGAGTCAGCAACAGGACAAGAATATCCATATTTAGACTCATGATGTTGCTACTAATCTCTCTCCTCTGTCTAAATACTGCTTAATTGTTTTTTTCCTACTGTGTCCTATTGCACTAAGTCCCCGTCATTCAAAGACTTACATTGTTTGTCTGCATCTATTGACAGAACTTATTCTGTCCTACAGCTTTATTAAAAGATGTCTCACATACTTTCAGGTACTAAAACACGTGTATCAGAAGACATCGGGTTTGCTGCCTTTCAGTTTGACCAATCAAAGAAGCCACCAAGTACCTTTCACTTTGGGGACAGTGAAAAAATAATGATGCTGCTTTTTCAATTAACCCGTCTTAGAAAATGGGTGAAAAACAAAAATAATAGGAATATTTTTTAATTAGTAAATTTTGTTGTAAATATTCTATGGATGCTTCTTTGTGTCTAAAAATTTTCTTGAAACAGATCCAAACTTCTTAGTACCACTCACAATGAGCATAAATTTTTTTAGCATAAAAAAACCGTACCAGAGGAACACACACATCTAAGATCATAATGTTCCACAGAATATCACATTATGTTTCTTCAATAAGCCCACTCAAAGATCTAAATTTAAAAGCCATAAACATGAACTTATACTCAAGAATCACTTTATTGCATACACTGACACGTTATGAGCAAGTTTTAGTAATTAATTTTGTTCAGGAGTTGACTTCAGTCTTCCACAAAGGGAAATAGACTACAGTAGTACCTGATTTTACTGGGTTTTCATGGCAATGTTTTGATAAGGAGTGGGACAGGAAGGGTGACTACAGCAGGGATGGTGATTAGATGATGAGAAGTTACTAGAAGCTTCCTCCATATCCAATGAAACCAATGCCAGCTCGGCTCCAAGACGGACCCACTGGCCAAGGCTAAGTCCATCAACAATGATAGTAGCACCTCTGGGATAATGTATTATAGAAGGGGAAAAAAAGTTGTTGTGCAGAAGCAGTTGCAGCTAGGGAAGAGAGGAGGCAGAATATGTGGAAAAAACAGCCCTGCAGACACCAAGGTCAATAAAGGAGGGGTGGGAGGTGCTCCAGGTCTAGAGATGGGATTCCCCTGAAGCCCTTGATGAAGACCATGGTAAGGTAGGATGTTCCCTTGCAGCACATGGAGGTCCATGATAGAGCAGAAATTCACCTGCAGCCCATGGAAGACCCCATGCCAGAGCAGATGCCCAAAGGGGACTGTGACCCCATGGAAGGCCCACACTGGAGGAGGTTCCTGGCAGCATCTGTGGCCCTGTGGAGAGAGGAGTCTGTACTGGAGCAGGTTTACCTGACAGTGTTTGTGATCCCATGGGGGAGCCAGGCTGGAGCAGTCTGTTCCTGAGGGACTGCACCCATGGAAGGGACCCATGCTGGAGTATTTAATGAAGAACTGAAGCCTATAGGAAGGTCTCACAGTGGGGAAATTCGTGGAGGACTGTGTCCCATAAGAGAGACTCCACATTGAAGCAGGACAAGAGTGTGAGGAGTCCTCCCTGTGAAGAGGTAGGAGTGACAGAGGCAACGTGTGATGAACTGACTGTAGCCCCCATTCCTCATCCTGCTGCATTGCTGAGGGGAGAGAAAATGTGAAGTTAAGACTAAACAGGAGGGAGAGATGGGGGAAAGGTCTTCTAAGGTTTGTTTTATTTCTCATTTTCCTACTCTGATTTGATTGTTAGTAAATAAATTAATTTTCCCAAAACAAGTCTGTTTTACCTGTGATGGTAATTGCTGAGTGATCTCTCCCTATCCGTATCTCGACTCAGGAGCCTTTTGTTATATTTTCCCTTTCTTGCCCAGTTGAGGAAGGGGAAATACAGAATAGTATTGGTGGGCACCTTGCATTCAGCCAGGGTCAAACCATCACACTGGAACTGTAGACTGCAGTTAGAGCCTCAGAGCTCTAAATTCCTAAAGGTAAATATTATTTTAATAAATTGGAGTTTATTTCTGCCTGAATTACCACATCCATATGTCAACTTGATGGCAATTTCACATCAATTCTGCACAAGATGGAAAAGCAGATACTCTTATAGCAGTAATACCTATATTGTACAAGAAGAAATGAGATTAAATTGTCATCTTTTCCTCTGAAGAGCCATTAGTAATGAATAGCAATTCTCTTTCTTTTCTCTGACTCCTGGTGTTTCTTTACCCCATCTCCAGATTAATCTTTGTAATCAGAAATTTTAGTATGGGGCAACTGAGACAAAACATGACTTCACTGCTTGCCAAAACCACTATTTTGTAGCTAGGACAGTCAATATTTTTTTTGTAAATTTGGAAGTGTAGAAAAGAACCTCCAAATGTAAAACTATTTCATTTTGACCCTTGTCTAAAAGGAATATAACTAGTTCTAAAAAACATAAATATTACTAAAAAGTTCTGATGCCTTAAGCCCCTAATGGTTTTTATTTTTCTAATATTTGTAAGCCTTGTAAGTTTTATAAGTAGATTTTAAAAGCAACAGCCCTCACTCCCTTGTATCTCTTTCCCTCTAGCACCCTTGTTCACACATTCCTTAACCCTCTTACCCCATTCTATACTCCCTATATCACTCCTACCCCTGACTACAACAGAAATGTTTAGTCTTTTGTCAAGGCAAGGCCTAGATTGTTGGCAGAACAGCATATCAGGGCCTAAACCACAGAACACTGTCAAAAACTGGGTTACTATGTACCCTTTGTGCTCTGATGATTGTGAAGATGGGATGAAGAGAGGGTCCCCAAAACCCCCAGACCCATTTCTCAGGGGGTGGACCCTGGGGCGGTCCAGAGTTATAGCCACAGGGTGGACACATCTGGGATTGGATGGATGGTATCATAAAATGTAACCTCTTGGGCACAGGGGTGTGTCTTGTAACATCTTCTGCCTTGGCAAAATAAACCCTTTCTTATCTCACACCTAATTAACTGCTCCGGAAGATTTTTTCAGCACCATAAATCCCACGGCAACAGTTCGAACTTCATCTTTCTTCTGAGATGAAGAATTCTCTCTTTTGAGTTTGATCAACTTATCTAGGTAACTTACAGTTATGATTGAATTTTATTGTGAAGGATTCCTGTCTAGATGAGATCTGAAATTACATTCATTATTCAGTGAAGGAACTGAGGTGGAGATTAAGGTCAGAGTTGTATTATTTGGGATACTGTTTTCTACTGTCCCTTTCTTGTCTTTCAAGCAGCAGCCTTAGGACAACTTTTTCCCAGTTTGCTGCCAGCCATTTCAAATACTTCATGAACATTTTCTCTCTTGTTCAGGGCCAGAAAACTAGTGCCAGACTCAAAGGTTTGACCCTGATTTATTTGCCTTCACACTAAAACCTTCAAACAATTATCTATATTTTTTCTCCCTGTAATTTATTTGAAACAAAGCAAACAAACATTTTTAAAGTGTTATTTTATACATGCGTGTGTTAGTTTTAAAATAAAGACCTTGTGTTTACATAAATAAATAAAATAAATATAACATCATACTTCTTGTGCTCTGTGACTTTAACAGTTTAATAACTTTATTAACTCCTTCAGTGCAGCAGAATTTGACTAGCACTGGTGAATTTATATCTACTTTCTTTCAAAGAACACTCACAACACAGAGTAAGAGATGCAAAAGATGAACAGACATAAATAACAATATAATTTCTGTAGCAAAGTTATCTAAAATTATCACATAACCAAAGCACAATATATTCCAGTGTTCTGGAATGCAAAGTTATTCCTAAATACTTAGACATAAGCACTTTGCATGACAACGGTCTTTCATAATGATAACACAATCACATGATCAATTAAAATAATTCCATTTTCCTTGCCAATCAATCAAAATACTGGTCAGCATGTGTGATCCTGTAAATCTTGTTTCATGTCATGGTATCGTTATAATTTTAAGGAGTCAAACTATATAGTATTTTACAAGAGATGTTGCAGTTTTAGGGATGGCTTTACATACAAAGATTTCCCCAATGTTTTCATAACTTTTGATGAAAATGGCTGTTCAAACATGTCTTGAGAACTAAAAGGAAAGTTCAGCCATGTATGCAAGTAATGCTTTTACCTACCTTTCCAGTTCCTACACATCCATACTTGTCATATTTTTGCAAAAAGTATGTACTTGGAGAAGAGTGAGAAGGAAGAATTAAATCAGTAATATGGATTTTGAGAATAATTATCTTTTCAGCTTTTCCTAATGAAAAACAGAAATGGCCAGTTTCAAAGCCATCTTCTCAGCTGCTGATAGGATTAATGTACTGATTAACACCTTTTCCAAGTTGGATTAGAGGTGAAAGCAATTCCATTTGGCAAAATCTCATCCCATTTGCTGACATCTTCATTAACCTCACCGATAAGAAAACCATTTCACAATAAAAATTTCTCAGGGCTAGAGATTTTATCTTCACAGTTTCACCTAACAATGTTAATTCTCTGTGTGAAACATGCAGGTTCAATTGCCTTGATAATTTCTCCGTGCCCTATACCTTTTGTTCTTTGGTTAAAAGGTTGACATAAAAGAAATCAATTACTTTGCACTTCCTACAGAGAACTGATTTTCAAAAGGACATTTCCCTTTTTAACAAAAAGAGAGAACAAGGGTGCAGATAAAAGTGAATGAAAGGGTCATCAGACACAAAAAGTTAATTGAAAGTACGTATTGAAAGAAATAATACCATATAATCTTATTTGGAGCTATGTTAAGATTTTCCGTTGTATTCTATAACTTCATTGGTTGGCTCCCCAGTTTCTCTGTAATATACCATCATTTTCTTGAGGTGTTAAATATATTATCCCTTGCTCAGGCATGCTAAGGTGAAGTTTTGGAGTAAACAACAGACTCCCTCCAGTTATTTTTAAAAGGAATCTGCGACTGGAAATAACTGCTGAATTTTTAAGAAACAGCTTGTAATATGGAAGCCAGCTGTAAAGCAATCTGAATGGGGAAACTTGCTTCAGACTCGTTATAGGCAAAAACCTTTTGCCATACAGATTCTTATTCAGAATGTGTGGAATTTTACAATAAAGTTCAGGGTAATTCAGTAAATATCTGCTTACTGAGATGTAGACTTTTGTGATTGCAGGACAGTTTCCCACCTTTTTTACCTTGTCCATTTGGAGTTATTTTATAAAACCAATGGAATGACACAGTTTTTCTGTAGATGTGAACATATATATGTTCTTATTTATAAAAAAAAAAAAAAGAAATTTGATATGCCTATCTAAATAAAATGGAAAGTTTATTCAGTGAAATGTTATGTCTTTTCAAAACATACTTGAAATACTCTGTCAGGTTAAAGAACAGTATTTTCTTGCCCTTGTGCTGTATGTGTTCTCACAGAGTTAGACCACTTAGTCCTGTGCATAAGCTTCACCTGACAAAGCAGCTGAAGATGCACTATCTACTCTAGAAAATGTGTTTATTCTCTAATTCTGTAAAGATACAATGAAACAATGCCATTTCTGCTGTAATTCCATGGAAGTAACTAATTTTACTTCAGGTCTGATCTGACATTCAAATTTCTGGAATATGGAATCTAGGACCTCTGAATGCATTAATGCCACCAGTAAATACCCTTCACAGTGATCTAGAAACTCACTTGCAGTGCAATATGTGTAGTACCTTGTGCTTATATGTTGTATATGCTTGTATAAGTTATGCCTTCAAATGCCAATTTCACAAGCATGTACGGCACAAGATGAGCTATCCCATGAGCAAGAATTTTGTTGTACAGGGAAGGTCTGCTGTGTACTTTCTACTACACAACAGCACTAGACTCTTCTTCGAATGTGACTCAATGCACAAATTAGTCACTGTCTCACAGTCTCCAAAGGAGATTTCCTCTAATTCTGAGAACTTGTTCATGGCTTTTTTAATCTTAGTAGTTAACATCCGGGCTTTTTCTTTAGTAACACTTTTGCACACTCAAAATGCTATCCCAGTTTTCAAAAACAGAATTGTTACTTTGACCACAAATATCACCACACTTAAAACCATGTACTGGTATCATTTCAGTTCTTCTAAATAAAAATAGTCTCTCTTGGTTGTCTAAGTAAAAGCTGTCTATTATATGGCTGTTGCCAACTGCAGCTCGTTCTACATCCAAATTGACCTTAGGCACACTGAACTAAGCTAGTGTAAGTCATGGTCTAGCTGAGCAAAATGTCAGGATTCCATGGTTGTAGCTACAGCCACAAAAACAGACAAAGGCTTAGGAGTCCACTTGATGGATACTAATGGCTCTGAGACATAGGAAACAAATTGAACAACAGCTGAAACAGCTAATACTTATACTCAACGTGTTTTCAAATTTTGGTTAGCAGGAAAAACAGTGAAACTTGGCTCAACATTGTACATATTTACTCATAATTAAGACTGGTTAATTCCGGACCATCACATACAAGGATGTGATTTTATTTATGTATTGACTGTCAGCAGTGTGTGTGAGCTCTTGATGAGTCTTTAGCACATCAAACCTCTACCTCCAAATTACTTTTGTTTCATAGGTATTCTTTTTCATTGCTCATATTCCTGGCAGAAATTACACAGTCTTTACCATTACAAAACTGTCTTTGCAGTTGCACAAACTTGTCTCTACAGTGCCTGCTTCTGCTTAGTTCTTATTAAGCCAAAAGAAACCTAAAAAATAATAAGACAGGCAGGTCTATCCATCACTTTTATTCTCTCTTGTCCTTTTCAGCACGTGTCTTATAAGTGAACATAAAACATTTTTCTTAATTCATTTCAAACGGTTTTTCACACCTTCGCTAGCAGTGAAGGCAGAGTGAGGCCTGTCCCCTGTCTAGAGAGAGAAGCTTCTGACCTTTACCCAGGGGCAGCTGGATGTGTTAAACTTCTCTACTGGTTTTATGGGGTAATGTTGTTATGATCTCACATAGTTTCAATCATGTTTCAATATATTGTCAAAGTGGTCCTCACTGTGCATATGAAAATAGATGGTGAAGTAACTACCTTTCTTCCTGTCACTTTGGCAAATGAAAGCCTTCACTTTCTCCTCATATTCTCAATGCTGACTTTGACTGTGGGTCCAGGTATGTTGCCAGATGTACGCCAGGGACTGCGTTGTACAATCAGTACTTGGGACCCCCAAATGTGGAATTTGGTGAAGACTATGCAATATTTTAATAACTGGAAGGTATTGTGTCTGTTTAAAAGCAGGTCCTTATCCATAGGTAGAAGGCATATTGAGCTGGGCTAGGGTAGAGTTAATTTTCTTTTCAGGGGTTAATATGGGGCTAAGTTTTGGATTTGTGCTGAACACAGGATTGACAATTTAGAGTGTTTTTGTTATCACTGAACAGTGCTTACAAAAAGCCAAGGTCTTTTCTGCTTTTCATATTGCCACACTGGCAAGGAAGCTGGGAGTGCACAAGAGGCTGGGAGGAGACACAGTCAGGACCGGCAATCCCAACTAACCAAAGGAATATTCCAGACCATATGGGATCATGTACAGTGTATAAAGTGGGGGGAAGGAGGAGGAGGAAGGGACATTCAGAGTAATGGTGTTTGTCTTCCCGAGTCACTGTGATGCGTGATGGGGCCCTGCTCTCCTGAAGGTGGCTGAACACCAGCCTGACCTTGGGAAGCAGTCAATTGATTCCTTGTTTTTCTTTTTGTGTGTGCAGCTTTTGGTGTCCCTCTCAAACTGTCATTAACTCAACCCACGAGTTTTCCAATTTTTACCCTCCTGATTCTCTCCCTAATCCCACTGGTGGTGGAGTGACTGAGCAGCTGTGTGGGGCTTGGCTGCTGGTAGGGGTTGAACCACAACACACACACAAAAAAGGAAAGCCTTGGGAACAGATACAACACAGGAGAAATTGTAATGTGACATGGTGACAGAAGAAAATGGGAAGGGGAAGAGGAAGGGGAAGGCAAAGATTTGGAAAGGTTTGGGAAGGAAATGTTTGGGAAGGCAAGGTTTGGGAAGGGAAGTACTCTATATTATCTAAAATATAGAGGATATATTTTCTATCTATGACACTTCATATTTATAAAATATGTTATTTTTATATGAATATTTACATATGACCAATACAGAGCACCAGAATCTTCTCCATTACCAGTGCTGAAAGAAAGGGTTTGAGACAACCTTCTCATAGAAGAACCGGGAGCAGGATTTCAAAATCTGTGCTTACCTTTGAGCAAGGTTTTGAAATTAAAATAGATTAATATCCCTAGTTCTAACATCAGTTTGATTTCAGAAGGCTGGAAAAAAGAAGGTTTTTGTGTAATTAGTTTTACTTTAATTTGTGAACCAGAGTCCAAAGGATGGGGTGCAGAAGCAAAAAACTAAAGAAAATCACTCTAAAGAAAAACAAAAGACAGAAGTGTGGTAATGGCTTGACTGTAATACAGGTAGCAAGTTACCTGTAAAAACAGATCCTGAGACTCGAAATTAAAAGCTTTGCTAAGCAATGCAAGGCTCATTGGGATAAAATAATATTTAGCTGCATGACTTTCAACTGTTTAGTAAATATATACAAAAGAGACACTGCAGAATGTCCATAAGAGAGAAGGGAAGAATAAAAACAAAACCACAAGAACAAACTTAAAACAAAAGAACAGAGTGTATTAAAAGAGTTCACAATGCAACCATTTCCCAGTAAATAATTCAGTTTCTGAGCAATAGAAAAATGAATTTTGTGGTATTTTCCACCATAAATTCCAGGTACTTTTTTCACTATACAATCATATATAACAGAGCTATTGCAGTTATTAAAGTAGAATAGACTCCTCCTGGAAATCTGACCTAATAGCCTGGAACCTGAAACAGAAACTAATGCTGCTTATCCACTTCAATGTGTCTCAGAGAAAGCAAATATTTTTCATTTTTAACACTTTTGACCTGGTGTATTTCAGATTTGATGTAGAATAAAGGTATCATGAATAACAGCATTCGCAATAGTGTCACAATATAAATAAAGACTATCCCCAATTTAAAACTCACATTTTAATATTGCTTAGTCTTAAGAACATCATTGCTTGAGAACCAGATCAAAACAAACAAAAGATGAAGTCAGAATGCCAGATGTAACATGCAGGACAGAGTAGATTCTAGGAAACAGGTAGGGAATTTGTGCATTATATATGCCTCTTGGTCTGTATTTGAATTCTGTCATGGTAAACAGATTTACAGAAATTAATGTTGCATATTACTAGTAGCTGAGTTTGGTCAGCTGAGACCAGCTATATCTTCTAGTTATCATAATACTCTTACAATTAAAGAAATTTTGCTGGCTTTTTTTTTTTTTTTTTTGGTTACTCTTTTGGTTTGAGTCTGAGTTGTTTGCTTGTTTGTTTGTTTGTGAGGAGGTTTTTTTTGTTTTATTTGGTTGCTGGTTATTCCCCCTCCCCCTCCACCTGGTATAACCCGTAGAATTGCCTGGTTTTGATAAGTAAGAAATTATGTTCATATCAGGTTTAATTTTGACTTTTTCTTCCAGATACTTTCACCTTCTATGAAAGTGACTTTTGACTGTGGAACTAGTAATTCTGATTCCAGAACTGGGGACCTCTGAGTGTACTTTTCTTAGAAATAGTGCTGAGAAGTAAGGATCTGCTTAATTCAGATCTATCCTGAATGTTATTCACTAAATGTTGTCTTTGACACAGTATAAAAATTTATGAAACTAATACAGGTAGGAATTGTTTTAAACAATGTAATGATGACCTTGACATACAGGAAATCAATTTCCAGCCTGTATTGAGCTAGAGTTTTAGCCAAAGATTTGTACAGTGTGGAGGATAACTATTGTGGTTAGACTCAGGAAGAAAAGAAAATTGAAAGCTGTTGCTAACAGCAGCAGTAAGTGTTGAGAACTGACTGCCTTAGGACATAATCTCAGGCTGTTGCATTTTGTAGCAACTTGAAATATTCCTGAAAAATATGATTTTAAACATCATCTCTGCTGGTGCTGTGTTTTGCCTTGTGGTCTGGTTTTTTTTTTTATTTCAGTTTGTTTTGGGTTTTGTTTTGGTTGGTTGGTTTTGTTTGTTTGTTTTTGGTTTTGTTTTGCAGGTAAGGAATAAGTAGCAAAGATGTTTATATAGAGCTTCAGTGGCAACATATGTTCTTGAACAAATCGGCTACTGGTTGCTACAGCTCCATAAATACACCAAATTAGAGAAATAGCTAGAGAACTGAAACTGCTTATTTCACAAAACTGATCTCCCAGACTGAAGCAGATGGATATTGGATAAAACTCCTTATTTGAGTGATTGCTGTTAAAACACTGATAATGTGTGGGTTTTAGCATATGTTATGGTGCAGAATTATCAAATTGTAAGATACAGGGGTTTTCTTAGTTTAATTTCTTTAAAATGTTTTAAAAGTAAATGACCAATGCAGCTATAGAGGTTATTGTTTATTTTATTTTATATGATGCCAACAATAAATCAGAAGAATAAATGAAAGAATTGCCCACCAGGGCTGTTTCCCTAGAAACTCCAAAAATCAGAAGAAGATTTATCTGGTATTTTTATGTGTTATTTCATAATACACAGTACTGGCTAGATTCAAAGACACACTGAAGTACAGGTACTACAGCTGGGGCTTCATCCAGTATATCTATTTCTGTTGTAGAAGATGAAATAACTTTGATGTATACTGACTATTATGATTATTCACTCTGTACTTTTTCATGAATAGAAAAAACCCCAAAAACACAGTTTCAGCAACACATTTACATTGTGTTTTGACTCTGGGCTGGTCAGAATTGTCTTCTATCTTTTCAGACTGGCTGTCTGTTATTACTGTTTCACAAGAATAACAAATAGCAAAAGGTAATATTTTTTTTAAAAAAGTATATTCTAATTTTGCTTTCTATTATATCTATTTTCACTAGCCTGTTGTTTTTGAGGGCTTCAACTTCAGTTTGCATAAACTGATGTAGCTCAAGTGGTTTCTGGAGTTACGATGATTTACACCAGCTAATGATCTATTTCCCACTAGGTAGGAGAGCCACTTGCAGTGCAGAGTAACTTTATGATACCTCAGTCTGTTTCTCTCATCTACTTTTAGCAACTTTAAATGTTTCTAGCTACTGTCTCTGTGTTATAGATGTAGAAAAACTTCAGTGTTAGTAAAACTACATCAAAACTGGAAGATAAAACAATTCCATTTCTGCATTACAACAAAAAATTATAACACCTTGTGTTATGCAAGTTAATATATTGTGAAATAAAGTTCCTAGGTTTTTTTAAAGAGTTTCATTTGTGATTCCAGTCTTCACAAAGCAAATGTCTTTCCACTGTAAGTATGACATATTTATTCTTCAAAGCTAAATCAATGACATCTTTGAAACAACAGAGAATGTTAGTACATGCTAAATTTGATATAAAAAATAGTAACTAAAGGAAAGAATCACAGAATAATACAATCATTAAGGTTGGAAAAGATCTCCAAGCTCGTCAAGTCAAGACCGATCATCACCCTGTCAACTAGACCATAGCAATAAGTGCCACATCCAGTTGCTTCTCACTTCGCCATCTCACCAGGCAACCTGTCCCAGTGCTTGACAATCCTTTCAGTGAAGACATTGCTCCTGATGTCTAAACTTAACCTCCCCTGGTACAGCTTGAGGCTCTATCCCCTCATCTGGTCTCTGGTTGCCTGGGAGATGAGGATGACCCCCACCTTGCTGTACCATTCTTTCAGGTGGTTGTAGAGTGTGATGAGGTCTCTCTTAGCTTCCTTTACTCCAGGTTAAACAACCCCAACTCCCTCAGCCATACGACTTAAACTCTAGAACCTTCACCATCTCAGTCGCCCTTCTCTGGACAAGCTCCAGCACCTCAGTGTCTTCCTTGTAGTGAGAGGCCCAGAACTGGACACATAACTTGAGATGTGGCCTCACCAGTGCCAAGCACAGGGGCACAATCACTTCCCTAGTCCTACTGGACAGTGGCCTTCTTGGCATTTGTCCAGCTGGGCACACAGCTGGCTCATGTTCAGCCACTGTCACCCAATACCCCCAAGCCCTTTTCCTCTGGACAGCTTTACAGCTACTCTTTGCCCAGCCTGTAGCACTGCCTGGAGTCATTGTGACCCAAGGGCAGGACCTGGCACTTCACCTTGTGGAATGTCAAACCACTGGCCTTGGTCATTGATCCAGCCTGTCCAGATCCCCCTGTAGAGCCTTTCTACCCTCACCTAGTGTCAACCATGAACTTATTGAGGATGCACTCAATCCGCTTGTTACCACCAGTGACTGTCCACCGACTGGATGTGACACCGTTCACCACCACTCCCTGGGCCCAGCCATCCAGCCAGTTTTTAATCCAGTAAAGAGTGCACCTGCCCACCCAGCATACTGGGCTACCAGATTCTCCAGGAGAATGCTGTGGGAGACAATATAAAAGGCTTTGCTGAAGTCCAGGTAGACTACAACCACAGCCTTTCCTTCATGCACTAGGTAGGTCATCTGGTCATAAAAGGAGATCAGGTTGGTCAGGGAGGACCTGCTTTTCTTAACCCATGCTGACTGGGCTTGGTTCCTTGATTGTCACACTCAAGATGATCTGTTTCATAACCTTTCCTGGCACCAAGATCAGGCTGACAGATCTGTAGTTTCCCAGATCCTTCTTCCAGCCCTTCTTATGGATGGCCATCACATTGGTCAATCTCCAGTCATCTGGGACCTTCTTTATTAACCAGATACAATGATAAATGACGGACAGTAACTTAGTAAGCTCTTTTGCAAGGTTCCTCAGTGCCCTCAGGTGAATCCCATCTGGTCCCATACATTTATGAATGTCTACGTGGCTCAGCAGGTCACCAAACTACTTCCTCCTGGATAGGGCGGGGTCTATTCTGCTCCCTGTCCCTGTCTACCAGCTCAGGGAACTGGTTGCCCTGAGAGAACCCATTCTTACTGTTAAAGACTGAAGCAAAGAAGGTAATAAGTACCCAAGCATTTTCCTCATCCTTGTTGACAGTGTTCCCTCCTGTGTCCAATAAAAGATGGAGATTTTTCTTGGCCTTTTTTTTTGTTGTTTATCTATTTATAAAACAATTTTTTTATTATCTTTCACAGTAGTGGCCAGATTGAGTTCTAGCTGAGCTTTTGCCTTTCTAATTTTCTCTCTAAATGACCTAACAACATCTTTGTACACTTCCTGAGCTGCCTGTCACTTCTTTCAATGGTCATAAACTCTCTCTTCTCTGAGTTCCAGTAAAAGCTCCCTTTTCTGCCAGACCAGTCTTCTTAACTACCAGCTCACCCTTCTGCACATAGGGATGCCCTATACCTGCGCCTGCAAAATTTCCTTATTAAAGATGTCCAGGCTTCCTGGACTCTTTGTTATTATGGACTGTTTCCCAAGGGACTCTGAACCAGAGAATCCTGAACAGGCCAAAGTCTGCCATCTGGAAGTTCAAGGTGAAGGTTTTGCTGAGTCCCTTCCTTACTTCACCAGTAACTGAAAACTCTGCCATTTCATGGTTGCTGTACCCAAGACTCTCTCTGACCAACACATCTTCCACCAGCCCCTCTCTGTTTGCAAGTGGTAGGCTCACTTACCAGCAGTGCCAAAAGGTTATGTTCCACACACTCCGGGAAAAAGTACTGGACTCCATGGTAACAGAAGCAATGTGCCTTGGATTGAGATAATAACAACTGATGAGCTGACAGTTAAAAAAAAGAATTTCAGAAGGATGTATACCTCTAAAGGAAAACTTTTCTGGGATTTGGAAAATGAATAAAGGAAGAAACTAATCTAACAAAAGAAGAGGGAAAAAGATTAGCTTTTGAAGACAGGTTAGAATTGAAAACTGAAATCTGAAAACACAGAAGGCATAAGAATGTGTTAGAATATTAAACAGACAGGCTTATACATTGAATCTGGAGGTAAAAATAACCTACAGAGGGCAACAGATTATGTCATCACATCTTAGGACTATTTTATAGTCTTCATTTAATTTCTAGACTCTGAGATTCTTCAGTCCTCCCTCAGAGGGGTCCTTGAAAGCAGATAAAAGTTTTGCATCTTATAACGCTCTTATGGGACAACTCTTAGGAAGGGTATTGCAGTATTCCAACAGTCCCACCTTCTTGAGCCCTCCAGAAACCTGTCTGAAGCATTAACAGAATCAAAAAATTGATAAGTTTTGAAGTAACACCATGGGCCATCTGTACCAATCTCCCTGCCCCTACAGGGTCATGCTAGAGCACATTGCAGAGAATTGAGTCAACATCATTCTTAAATATCTCCAGTAAGGGAGACTCTACGACTTTCAGTTCCTATCTTCTGTAAACTCCAAATACAAACCTTGTGACCTGAACAAGTCATTCAATCTTCAGAGAGCAGAAAGATGTTTAGATTTTTAGGTGAGTATTACTTGGGGTTTAATTTTTGCTTTAGGGTATAAAGCTGATGATTAAAATGTAACAACTGAAATTACAGAACAAGACTTAGGACCCATCATAGTATGCCATCATTCATATATGCGCTTAGATGAAGATATCTAGGAAAAAAAGTCTGCATGCATGACATATAGAAAACATAAGGGCTAAGCAATAAGGTAAAAGGGAATTCCTACCCCTTGATTAAAAGTAACACAAGTAGTGTTCAGTGAAGATTCTACCTATTTTATTTCTGATACAATAGATTAGTTTTGGAAGCCGTTCATTCAAGCAATTGCTATTTGCTTTCATCCCTGTGGTTAGTGCCCTTCGTCAGGTGTAAAGCTGACATTATAAACCTAGCACTTTTTCACACATTATCATAAACACTATGAACAGAACAGCAGTTTAGGTAAGATACATATGTCACAGAAAAATAATAAAAAAAAAAACCCCAAACCAACCCAACACAAAACAAGACCTGCAGGACTCAGCTCAGGAAAACACCAAGTATGTATCTAACTCTAAGGTTATGGGGTATTGCAACCTTAAATTCACCTAAAGTCACATTAATTTTCAGTTGCACTTAAATGCATCTAGTTTCTTGGCTCCGTAGGAACGAGATTACAGTTGTGTCTAATATTATCACCTAATTAATGCCACTCTCAGTCAGGTCCTCCCTTTTAAACAATCCTCTTATAAACAAAAGACAGGAAAATCCACTTCCTTTCATATAAGAATTTGAAAAAACGGTACTTTATTACTCTAGTCTTTTAACCTAGTATCTTTTATGCTGGGTGCTCTGCCCATTGGATCCTGTTTTCTTGCACTTCCTGAAAACTGAAATATAGACCTAATCCAGAAAAATTCTCAGGAATATTTTCCATTTCTAAAGGCATCCCACTGAAATCAAAATAGTCTGTAAGCTCTTTGTCAAACAGAAATCTTAGTTCTTCTTTTATCTTTCCCAACAAAATAATTAAAGGCAAATTTCTTTTGCTTATGTGAAATAACTGATGAAAATTCCTCTGTGCCCTCAGAGATCATAGAACCAAATAGATCAAATAGTTCATTCCTAATAAAAAACACCCAAGCGTTGTCTTGCAGAGTTAGTGACCTGAAGAAAGCAAAGTACATACATATTTATCCTAATGGAGAAACCAAAAGAAATAAAGCAATGTGAACTTTATGGGAAAGAAGAGGGAAGAGCTTCTATTGTTGATAAGGTGAAAATCAGCTGTTTGAACTGTTGATTGTGCAATGATAGTTCAGTGGTGTCTCTTCATCAACAGCAACTGGTTTCCTTCAAAAAGTACTTTTACCATTTTACAGGTGGAACAGCACAGACACAAGGAAAAGGGGCCCCAGATCCTCAGCTGTATTTAGCCACACAACTCAATTTGATAGCACCTAATGATGCTCAAGACACAGAATAAAATTAACAGCTGAGGATACCCTACCTGGTCATCAGCAGAGGAAGAGCCAGAAGTACAAATTCGCTGAGATCCTGATGACGTGGTGTCCCTCTAAATATCCAAGTTGCTCAAGCAACGTGTGTGGGGAGTGCTGCTTTGCTTGGTGGTCCACGTGGACAGAAGGCACATGGCAGCTCTCAGGGCTGGGCTGACAGAGACCCTTCTTTGTGTAGTGGTCAAATCAGTCCCCCAGTCATCCAGTCAATCAATCAATCATCATATCTTCTGCGAACCTGTTTGTTTGTTTGCTGTCCAAAATTCCTGTTGTGATATTACCATGAAAGTCAGTAATTTGTTGTGGTCACTCAGCTTGCATGTTTCTATGCTGTTTCATGATATGTTTGCACCCAGAGTAGTAGTTAAAACAAAGACCTGTAGGTTTGGCTGCCTTAAGTTTAAAGTAGAAACATCTGCCAAAGGTGCAGGCTGCTTTCTGGCTGGTTTGTGTTGAGTGGAGCAGGAGGAGAGATTTCTGTGGATTTTATTTCATTCCAACCTCATTAGAGTCACCCACAGCAGCTACAAGGGACATGAAGAAGCAAAAACATAGATACATAATGAAGCGTAAGAAGCTAAATTTTAGAACAAAACTCTTTATCCTTAGACAATACAGAGACTATATATAGCTCCACTCACCCCCACCCACCCAAACCGCCGCCCCCACCTCTGGCCCCTCTGACATCCACATCTTTTACCTTTCTCCCCCCCCTCACTCCCCCCCCCCCCACCCC
>NW_020884907.1:7937617-7970075 GCF_003945725.1 Corapipo altera
GCCCACCCCGAGTTTGCACTTTGAAATATTTTTCAGTTTTTTCTTCTGTTCCCCAGATTTACTGAGCTACAGTACAGCCTGGAACTAGAAGTAAGAATTGGCACTTTGAGAATAGAGTTGATTTATCAGGAGAAGGGTTTTGTGTTCTGCACAGAATATTTGACGAGGTGAATTTTTCTTCCTAACAATGTCTTAGAGATTATTATCAGAACCCATCTGAAAAAAAATCAAAAAAAATGCCCAAAAATCAAGAACATTCAAAAAAAATAGCAATTAGTTTTATAGAATAAATTTCCTCATATCTTAAAGGAAGAAGCCTCTTTTCCACATTATTAATTTTCCTTGAAATCATTTTAACATTCAAATATGTTACTTCAAAGTAAAAACAAAATTAAAAAAATCACACTATACTCAAATCCCCTTATAAATTTCTTTTGAAATTACTGAAAAGGTGGGTACATAGCAAATGCATGAAATTAACTGCTATGTCCTTAAACTAGTTTGTGGTTTGTACAGTGAGAAAACTTTAAATTATATCCTTCTGAATGTTCAGATGCAATTGATAGGGTTGAGTTTAATTCTCTTAAAAAGGATATTTTTATTTGTTGAAGGGAAAAAGTAACAAGCATATATATTGTCACAGACAGAAAAGGTACAGTTTATGTTGGACAAAACAATACATCTAATAAATATTTAGAGTGTTTAAATACATTTTTATACATATTTTTACAAAAAATACAGTTTATTTGATGTCAAAGTTATGTGAAATATGGTTCAGTTTTCAAGTAGATGTCTCAGCTTTAATTCATTGAACTGTAAAGTACAAGTAATCCTGAAATTTAAATTATTTTCAATATTATACTGACACTAAACCAGTTTTATTTTAAAGATTAATACAGCAGTATCTGCAAATCTAGGTTTACATTCTCTTTACAATCCATGTATGTGATTTACATTTTTCATATATACAGTGGAAATGGTGTAGTAAAATCAAATAAAAATTATAATTCCTTACTCTCCTTTGATGCTGCATAACCTTCACAAGTTTAGCACTGATAAAACAATAATGTAGAACTAATATTAAATAACACTCAATCCCTCTTCTTTTCCTTTAAATCACTGTTAGTTTTCAAGACTCTTTTATCCATTTTACAATGAATTAATATTGCTCCAGTGCATGAGCAAAGGAAAAAAATCCACCTATTAACATTTTCTCCATAATCTGTCAGATGCACTAGTGCAATTATTTCACTAGAAAGCGATCTCAGACTAAAACAATTTCTTTTTATTAGGAGGAATAGTAACTGTAGTCAGTTACAGTTTGCCACTTCACATGAGATATCCTGGGCATCCTGGTCAATGGCAAGTTGAATCTGAGTCAGCAGTGCCCTGGCAGCCAGGAGGGACAACCCTGTCCTTGGGGGCATCAGGCAAAGCATCACCAGCTGATCAAGGGAGGGGATTGTCCCACTCTACTCTGACCTGGGGTGGTCTCACCTTGACTATTGTGTGCAGTTTGGGGTACTGCAATATAAGAAAGATATCAAGCTATTGGAAAGTGTCCAAAGGAGGGCAACAAAGATGTTGAAGGGCCTTTACAGGAAGCCATATGAGGAGCAGCTGAGGGCACTTGGTCTGTTCAGCCTGGAGAAGAGGAGACTGAGGGGAGACCTCATTGCAGTAACAACTTCCTCATGAGTGGAAGAGGAAGGGCAGACACTGATTTCTCCCCTCTGTGGTGACCAGTGACAGGACCCAAGGTAATTGCCTGAAGTTGTGCCAGGAGAGTTTTAGGCTGGATGTTAGGGATATTAGAGATAGAGTTTCATCACTGAGAGGGTGGTTGGGCACTCTAACAGGCTCCCCAGGGAAGTGGTCACAGCACCAAGCCTGACAGAGTTCAAGAAGCATTTGGATGATACTTTCACACACATGGTGTAACTCTCGTGGATGTGGATGGTCCTGTGCGGGGCTGAGGGCTGGACATGATGATCATGGTGAGTCCCTTCCCACTTGGCATATTCTTTGATTCTGTGATATCAAGATGAGTTTATGCAATAATCTGAAATAAGAAGATGAAGAATATTTTGGAATGAAGATATTTTATCCTTCTGTAAAAAGAATGTGAGAAATACTGGGAAAATTGCAGTCTAAATCAATGTTTACCTTCCTCCTGTAAGAGGTACATGTGGAATCAGCAGACACACTGACATGAGTAGTTCAGACACACTTCCACCACTCTCATGTTTGCCAAAAGGAGTTGAGAAGTCCCTTTCTTTGCTCAGCACAGGCCTGCTGCTTCCTGTGAGAGGGGTGAGTGCAGCTTGGGACTGCTGAGCCACAAACATTATGTATATTTTGCTGTGTGGTGGCTTTTTTTTTTTTCATTTTGGAAGGGATCTGATGAATTTTTCCCTTTCCTTTTTTGGAACTTGGGACCAAGATAGTAAGAATGGTTGCAATGACCCATTTTCATCCTCATGGGCAGTGGAACTACTTTTTATTGCATTCCCCTCTCTTCATCCTTTGGCTATAAGTACCCTTCTAGATATTAGACTTGAACACCAAAGAGGAGACTTTGGCCTATTAGAAGCATGGACATTCTGCAAAGTTCTTTCTTCAGAATCTGTCATTTATCAGTGTAAGAGAAAATTCAGTTCCTAGAAGTTATCGATCATCCTTCTCAAGCAAATTTCAGGTAGAAAGCCAACCATAATTAAAAGTCCTTTAATGAAATGCTCAGCTTGATTTCAGAAGGGGCAGGCAGGCTGTTGTTTTAGGAGACATTTTGGATTTGCTTTTTTTCATGCCTAGAGATTGATATTGATGGAGATGAAAAGCTGGATCTTAAAACAAAACCATTTTTTGAAAACTTTGCACACGAATAATTGGATATTTATTGCTACTGAATTAAAATCAGTCTCTTTGATACTGACTCACACCTCTGAAACACCTAATTTAATTGCAGAACTATCCTGAGATTTAACTGTGGTGACATGACATAGTAGCTGTGAGGGAATTTCTTGCAGACCAGCTCAAGATTTCAGGCTCAACCTAGGACAAAAGGCTGAGGAGAAGCTGAATGAACTCTTCCATAACCCAAGGAGGCATTGTTTCCTCAAGATAAGAAACAATTCTTTTTTAAAGTGGGTTTCTGAGTTACAGCTCATATATACTGCAGGCATCACTGCAGAGTCTCTAACTCACTTCACTCTGAGCAGTCAGGGATCAGCAGACAAACAGCTTTGCTTGTTTTCTTGCAGCACTCTCCCCAGGGAAAGATAAAAGGGCTGCTACAGAGGTAGTCCTCTTTCTACATTTCTGGACCACTCAAGTTGCATAAACAAAGGGGTCGGCAGGGCTCTGATTTCCTTTCTACCCTCAGAGGGATGTACAGGTTTAGTCTGCATCGTGGCTCATGGGGAGCAGTTTCAAGGGAAGAAGGAAAGAGAAAACCAGGCAATACCAACCAACACTTTTCCTAATCCTAGATTACTTTATCACATCTACAATTGATAGCACTAATAGGGAATACTGTGGAATAAATGACATAATTACAACCCTATATGAATAGGATCCACCTACTAAATACAGTCTGGAGTGTAAAGTCTCCTTCAGGTCTGTGTCATAACAACTATTAGATCCTGCCAATCTTAAAAAAACAGAAAGACATTTAGCCATAATGACTTGCTACAAAAGTATAGAATCTATGATAATTTGTAATTTCTGTGACAATATTGATTCATTACTTTTATCTTAGGGAACCATGGAGGCTTAGCATTAAGAAGCATTTTGACATGCTTTACAAAAGGCTCAGTATAAGGATTTCTTAAAAGGATACTTGTTGGTCTATATTCATATTTGCACAGAGTTGGTTAGTGAAAAGTGACTAGTTCATGGTATAATGGACTGTTGTGTCTGTTGCTAGTTACTCTTTGAAAACTGAGAATATATTTTTGGTTGTAAACATTACAGTTGCAAGAAAATCCCCTTCAAGCAGAGGTTGTCTTCAATATTCTGGTGAGATATGTGAAAGGAACAAGTACAGAAACTCCTGTCTTAACATATTGGGGTACAAATTGTATTTCTTAGAAATAATACCATCAAGACAGGATTCATTAAGATGTAGGGCAAAGATCTGATATTTCACCTCTGTTTCCTATGTAGTAGGAATCTCTTTTGTTATAACCAAGTAAATTTACATAGCACCCAGAAGGAATATCATGGCAATTTTTTGAAGCCTGAGTTGCAATAGCACCTCTTGGTTGAGTAGCATGAGTTGTTTCCCCATCATGTCAGTTACAGAAGAAGATCTCTTCCTATCTGTGTCTTTTCCACAATGAGAAAAAAATTTCAAGAATAGTCTAATAGTTTTACAGCACCTTTGTTTCACAAAGACTACCATTTTTTGAATAATCTCAATTGGTCAGGTTTCAGATCACCACCACAAAAAAATGTGAATGCCCATATGAACATTAGTCATCTTCTTTTTCCTTAGCAAATTCTTTTGTCCCAGAATTTTAAAAGGGGAGATTAAGAAGGGAATGTGATACCTTTTTTTTTTAGATGTTTCCACTGAATAAAAGTAATTTTAAAACCAGCACTTGCAGAGGGAAAAATACATAAAGACAGCATCCTGAATTAGTGAAACATAGGACTGTGAAGTTATTATGCTTTCATGACAGGTCCATTACATTGTAATGAAAATTACTGGTCTATATTGTAATTATGTAAAGAAAATAAAAGCTGGGAAGTTCTTTATATAAAAGTGTATCTAGATTGAACTGTATAGATTCCTTAGAGATTGGTATTAATTTTAGCACCTGTAGTGTGCAGTGTGTGTTTCCTGGGACTCACACTTCACCGTCTCTCCAGGATTCAGCACTAGCCAGAGTGTGTTCCATTTCTCTGCACATCCTGGGGGGAGGATGGGGTGCATGGGCAGGATGGTTTCTGCAGCAAGGACTGGCAGCAGGGTACATGCAGGTGTGCATTCACCCACCAACAGACTGTGTCCAGGGTGAGTGCTTGGGTGCCAGCACTGAGATTGCAGTGCCTACCTGCCTGGGAATGCAACATGACTTTTCAGAAAGCTACTCCCATTTTTAACTAATTTCTCCATCGAAGTCTAAGAGTAATACACAAGACAATCTAGTTTTTAAAGTGAAATATGCACCTTTTTTCCCCCCTACAGCCTTAGGCCCTGTATAGATAAAACAAACCGCTGGAGAGGGACAGTGCGAATGAGGGCTCAGGCACCAAAGAGTTCCATACTGAGGAAGAAAAATGGTGAAGGCAGCAACAAATTCCCCATTATATGAACCCCAATCACTTGTCTTAAAGGCAAGACTGCTTTCTCTCTTCAGCCCAGATAGCTGAGATACATGCAGTACTTCTCTTCCTCAGATGAGAGTAGGTTCTGTATCTAGAAGAATCTATACAAAAATTTGTTGCTGTATTTGTTTAGGCCTAGTCAACAGTAGGATCAATCATGATTTCCTTCTTACTGACCAAGAGACAATTTTCTATTTGAGCAAAACTAACTAATAAATATATTCATTATATTAAAAAAAAAAAATTACAGTCACAGGCACTTAACTGGAAAAAATGTGTGTGCAATTAGCAACAGAGAAAAAAAATCCCATTCAACTATGTATGCGGTAAATAGATTCATGGAGTCATAGGAGCATTTATGTTGGAAAAGACCCTTAAAGTTATTGAGTCCTACCACAAACCCAGCACTGTGAAGTCCATCACTAATTCACGTCTCTAAGTGCCACATCTACACCATACCTCTAGAGATGGTGACACAACCACTTCCCTGGGCAGCCCATTCCAATGCTTGGTAAACATTTCAATGAAAAAGTTCTTCCTAATATCCAGTCTAAACCTCTGTTGATGCAACTTGAAGCCATTTCCTCTTGTCCTGTTGCTTACTACCTGGGAGAAGAGACCAGCTCTTGCCTCTCAACAGTCTCAGGTAGTCGTGGAGCATGATGAAGTCCCCTACGAGCCCAATTTTCTCCAGACTAAATGACACAAGTTCACTCAGTCATTCCTCAGAAGACTTACAGCTTCAGTTCTGCAATCCATCAGTTTTATAGGATTAGTCCTGCAGTTTAATTGTACTTAAGGCTTTTACCCTACCACTATAGTATGCTATGTCACCGCCGTTCCTGCATAGTTCTTGTTTGGTCTGGACAGCAGCCTGGAAGCATTGACTTCACAAAATGCAAATATTTAAGGATAATTTTTTATTATTCAAAGTGAAGACTTAGAGTTTATTTTGCTGCATGAATTATTTAATAAAGTTTTCAAGAGGCGAAAGTCCTTGATTTTTGGCAGTGTTAATTCTAACTGAAGAAAAGATCAAGAACATTCACTCAAACTGACAGAAAAAAAAAAATCAGGTACTATGGTTTTCCGCAAGAAAATAAGAAATGCTTTTATTTTGAAAGGTGCGTTCAAGTATTTGTATTAATAATATGAATCACAGACAAACTGATTTAGAAAAGAAACTACATTATGACTTGTAATTTCCTAGCACTTTGGGGTCAGTCATTAAAATCTGTGTCCAAAACAGCATTCTTGTTGATGTTCTTTGATTTGTACACAACTTTCAATATTGTACTCGTCTCCCAGGGTCAATTTTTTTTTAAAAAATGGTTTCTAAGGTTTCATTTCCAAATCTATATTTATGTCCCTGAATTGACAGGTTGATTTTACAAAAACCTTGAGCATCAAGCAGTTCTCATTGATTTAATAACAGAGTTGTATGGTGCACAATCAATACTTTTAGGTGACTAAATACATTCCAGCATCAGGGCTCTGGTGGTTCTGCTGGTTCTGGTAATGCTCTGTGATTTTAGCTACTGCCAACAATATTGCAGGACCAAACCCTGTTTCCACAGTAATGAATCTGAATTCAATTAGTCACACAATAAAGAAATCAGATCACATAACTGATGCTTTTGTAATGGTTACAAAAGGCAGAAAATAGTAAGCTCAGGAACAAAAGCAGAAGTTCATCCCAATACATATCATTGTGTTGAAAGACGCCAGTATCCAAGCTACAAGTGAAAAATCAGAAGAGGAATGAAGCTTGGTGTGATATAGAAAATAGTAGAAGAGATTTTTGACTAGTTTAGAAATAAAATGAGATGTTTTAAGGCATAGCAGGGCTTTAGAATGAATTGAAAACAATTGAAAAAAAGAGAATGAAATGAAAAGAAACGTTCGAACGATGCTCAGGCACGTGATGTGATTCCCTGGGTGACCTGTGCAGGGCCAGGAGTTCAATTTGATGATCCTGATGGGTCTCTTCCAACTCAGCATTTCCTATGATTTATGATTCTGCAAAATATGTAGACAAAATTATTGATGTTTATATGCATAGATACATGTATACAATATATACTGTATAAAAACATACATACATGCATACATATATATGCATAAGTACGTACCAGTTAGATTAGTATCTATTTTTTAAGATATATACATGTATCTTACAAAATGTAGAGCATAAATACAGAAATCAAACACACTGGAAAGAGAGTTGCTGTTTTAAGCATATGATCCCCTGTTGAAACAAAAACTTCGGTGTGAAGAGTAGGTTCGTGGTGGTTTAGATGATGCTTTAAAGAAGTAGGAGAGAATTTAGGAGTGGAAGAAGTTAACAGGCAAGACTTCATATGAGATTGAAAGCCTCTCCCATTTGCTGCTGGGATCATTCCCTGCAGCTAGGGCAAACCTTCACAGGTTAACAAACATATTATATTACTACTTGCAGATGGAAGCAGCACATCCTTCTGCTAAGGAAACTATCTATTACACTCCTTCCTATCTTAGACAGGACTCCTAAGATTTTTCACACAATTCTGAAAAAAAATATGTCCTTCTCTATCTGTCACTGCTGTATGGGCTCAAAAACATGGTAAAGTCACAGAACCTGTTTTAACCTGTCTTGAACTCTTTCTGTTTAAGAACCATATCCAATATCTTTTAATGATTCTTTATTCAGATGTTGAAAGTAGTTTTGGACTTGAACTGCTTATATGTCTACCACTGCAAAGTGTTAGCAGAGTGAACATCTTTATTCCAGTGTCAAGGATAAATCAAAATAATTTGAAAAGTCATGAAATTATCAGGTGGGGGTTGGTCTCTTCTCCCAGGCAGCTATCAGTAAGACTCATGCTCTGCCAGGGGAGGTTTAGGTTAGATATTAGGAAGAAATTCTTTACAGAGAGGGTAATCAGGCATTGGAATGAGCTGCCCAGGGAAGTGGTGGATTCTCCGTCCCTCGAGGTTTTTAAGATGAGACTGGATGTGGCACTTAGTGCCGTGGTCTAGTAACCACGGTGGTGTTGGATCAAGGGTTGGACTTGATGATCTCAGAGGTCCTTTTCAACCTGGCTGATTCTATGATTCTACAGAGTCAATGAATAGTTTCGGTAGGAAGAGATATTTAAAGGTCCCCTCCTTGCCATGGGTAGGGACATCTTTCACTAGATCAAAGTCCTGTCCAACCTGACTTTGAACACTGCCATCCATGGCTCTGGGCCACTTGTGCCACAGTCTCACCACCCTCACCATAGAAAGTTCATTCCTTATATCCAACCTAAATCTATCCTCTTTCGGTTTAAAATTATTTTCTTTCATCCTGCTAAACCAGGCCCTGGTAAAAAGTCTCCCTCCAACCTCTTTCTTTGTCACAAAACTTCTTGATCCTCTGGCATAATTTTGCTTAAATCAAGGGAGGGCTCTTCTGAATATAATGCATTAATTTTGAAGAATAGGTTTAGGAATTAGTTTTCTATCTAGGCAGATATAAAAACTGCCACTCAATTTTTGCATTCAGTATCTTGATTACCCTATATATACAGTTTCCTCCAAATATCTGTTGTAGACCACAGCAGAGATTTTTAGAGATGATCTTTTGTGAAATAAAAAAGTATGCAGTATCCTCATTTGGAAGATTGTGATGAAAATATGAGATTTTGAATTGGTTTGGATTTTAGGGTTTATTAGAAGCCTATGTAAAGCTTAAGCCTGCTGGATGTTCAGTGTTTAAAAACAGTTTTGAAAATATCATCCTTGAAATGGTTCTTCAGCACCTAGTTCTAGTCAAAATTGGTTGCAATTTCTAATTCTGTTTTTATTGGTATTTTTCTGAGCTTACATGTAAATTACTCTATTTAAAATGCCTTCTTTGATATCAAGTCAGATTTGGAAGTTTGCAAAACTAGATCACCGTGGGTTGTGTGTGCAGAAGAACAATATTTATTTAGAACATACACAAGCAGGTACTTACAAAACTTCCACAACCATGGCTCCAATCTGTATTTCCCATCATCTAGTCACCTGGTCACCTTTTCTTTTTTTTTTCTTTCAGGAGACACAACATTCTATGATACTTTGATTTTGGTCCATCCTTTGAGAACATGAAGACAAGGTAACATTTTAAATAATGCAACTTGTGCAATCTCTAAGGCAAATAGCAAATTAATCAGTCTCTGAATCCTTGTTTTTTTGAAGGCTTGTGCATTTTTAAAGAAGATGGAGTAATTGTTTAGTGACTTGGTGCCATTGATTTTCATTATGGATAGTGTTGACTAGGTCTGTGTCAGGTCACCTGGGAGAGCTAGCCTTTGCATAGATAAATAAAATGGAGAAAGTACCATTTCTTATTCCATATTCACGAGGAAAGCTCCAGTCCTTGAAATAAGTTTTGTGTGACCTTCTCAACAAAGCAACTTTTTCTTCTTGGTCATTTGAACAAATGAGAGAAATGCAAAGCTGCTTAGTCACGAAGCAGAGGTCTAGATGCTACAGGCCAACAGATTCCTGGCTGAGAAAAGTTGATCAGGAGAAGAAGTTTAGGATAACAGAGAAATGCTCTCATTTGCTAAATGTATGTGATAGTAGATTCCTCCATTAATAACAACTGGAATAGAAATTAAAAGAAGCAATGAAAAGAAAAACACTTACTTTAAGGTATGAGGTAGTTTGTAAGTTCTTATAAATTTTTGGTAGTTCTATTGAGTAAAAGGCAGAAATGCCATAATAATTTAATCATATTTAACTGAAATACAGATTTAGCATACAGACCTCCAGGTTTTTTCTCCTAAGATAGTGTTTGTCATTTTGAAGAGTTTATAATTTTTACATTTTCAGAAGTGACAGAGAATTATTTCTAAACTATACTAAAATCCTTCTTTCTTCCATGCCAGAGGACTTAATATATATCATTTCAGTCTCACTTCAGATTTTACTTTCAAATTGGGCAGGTTTTTTGGATATGTGTGTTTGAGATTTTTTTTCTTTTCTTACTTTCTTCTACTCTCCTTGTTTCTGGATTCCACCCACACACGCACCTCTTTCTCCTGTCTAATTCTTTTCCATCCCTGTCATGTAAACTCTCTCTGTTCTCAAATACCTCAATCTCACTCAGTATCATTTTAATGAAGTCTGTAATTTTAGTGTTTTATGATAGATACTGGGTCTAGGAAGAAATCACAGACTTGTCATATGACTCAGTGAATTTCTCTAGAGGAAAATGTGACTTTTAGAAATGTGACTTTGTTGGCTGGCAGCACTTTTTAGATATGTGCCACAGCAAATTCTCTCTCACAATGATAACTACATGATAAGAGTCTGTGAGCTGTTACATAGCCGGCAGACAAAGAAATATGGAGTTTTTCTAGAATGAGGTGTTTTGGAAAATAGGACACTTCAATCTCTCTGATAATTTACTATTATGTAAAATACAACAAGCAAAACCATTCTTAGTTACTCAATCTGCTTCCATAAATATGTCAATTAAAATCCTATCGAAAGTATTCCTAGAAAAAGGCAAAGGAACATTGTTAAAATACTATCGTGTTTTGGGTTAGCTGACAGGTAATTTGAAATTAAAAAATCTTTTAATTGATTGACCAAGCATTACTCCTATAGAAGAATGAAATATAAAACTTTTAGAGAAGGTATTAAATATCCTTTATACTTCCTGTGTCTGCTCTAATAATAGCTTTGGGAGGCATAATAACCACTTTTCATTCCTATTGGTCAGGTCAGAGGGGAGGAAACTGGAGAAAACGAATAAGTATGGGGTCCATGAAGAAAACACTGGTGCATATGCCAGTAATAAATTAAATGGATTATCTTTAATGAGAAAAGAATGGTTGTTTTCAAACATCATTCTGGTTTAGTGGAGCAGTCACCTACAGTGGAAGGATAGAAAGGCTTTGTCTGAGCTCTCAGCCTTGCAGTCACCCTTGCACTATTTCCTCATCTGTAAAGTCCAGTGGGTATGCATAGTATTATTTGCTATACTGGGTTGTAAATGAATGTTAAATTTCCTTGAGCTACAGCCTCAGATAATATGCAGCAGTGGAAACCACACAGTTTACCCTAATGTCTTTCCTACTAAACCCAGTCTGATCTGAAGATGTTTCTGAAAACTGGTGTTATGTCTTCCTCTGCTACAGAGCAAAGCAACTTTTGAGTTTTTCCACTTGAAATAAGTGATGAGGACTCAGGTGGCATTTGTTAACTGCCAGTGATGTTATAACAACTCCTGTCAATTATGTCTTTATTCAGAAAGAAGGATGCTGGTGACCTTAGGGCTGAGAAGGGAGAAGGGGTAAAGCTTTGCACAAATTGCTTGTAGCAAGAGGTGCTGATCTCCTCTCTCTTGTGACCATCAATAGGACACAAGAAAATGGAATGAAACCCCATGAGGGTAAATTCAGATTGGAGATTAGGAAAAGCTTCTTCACGGAGAGGGTGGTCAGTCACTGCAACAGGGTCCCCAGGGAAGTGGTCACAGCACAAAGCCTGTCTGAGTTCAAGGAGTGTCTGGATGATACTCATAGTAATATGGTTTATTTTCAAGTAGTCCTGCAAGAAACAGGCAGCTAGACTTGACGATCCTTATGACTCCCTTCTAACATAGATGTTCTATGATTCTGTGATTCTCAATTGTTTTACAATCCCATGGGTTTCGTATATAAACTGTTTTCCTTCTCAGTAGATTCTTTGAACCACCTTACACAATGTAAATAGAAAAGCAGATATAAGATTTGTTCAAAAAAAACCAAAGCAGTGCTGTCTCAGCAGAGCCAAAAATCTGGACTTACTCCATGGTAAATAGATGCAGTCACTAATACTGCCACTTCTCTGTGTATATGAACATTTCTGTTTCTCTTTGTCACAAAGCCTGTATCCCTTCTTCATTGCTAACCCTAAATGGAGTGATCTCCATGTCTGCAGCAGACTTGGGAAAAATGCTTAAGGTGTCTTCATTGGAACAAAGTACCTCAGTTAAACTTAAAGGAAATTAGTATTTAGGGGTATAATCCAATAATCAACTAAAGAGAAAAATTACTGGGAGGTGAGATAAGAATAGAATTTCACTAGCATACCTGCATGTAGAAAAATGAGAAGTCCTGAAAATACCTTAATCAAAATATTAGTATTTCTATAAAGGAGTTATATGCAAATCAATAGTTATAATGTTATTTTTATCAATATTTATCACTCCTTGCAACCAGTAAGCCAGTTTAGCCATTTTTTGTATATCTGGTATTTTGGTTAAATAAAGAGAGAAGAAAGTATACTCACATAATTTCCCACAGCCTCTAAAGCCTGGTCATTTAAAATTTCCCACAGAGAAATAGGAAATCCTCTGGTTCTGTTTTATGAAAGGAAAAACTTAGTCTTTGCTTTCTATACATAAAAAGAAGGAAAAAAAAAATTCAATACTCTTTCTAAAACAAAACTGGTAGAGAGCTTAAAAAAGGTAAATAAGATTCTGAAGTCCATAAACAGGGCTTATTGGTGGAAAATCTTCCATCTTGATTTTTTTTTGTTTTTAATTAACGTTTCTTTGTCATAACTGAAAATCTCTCAGAATTTTAACATCCAGCTTTCTGAACTGGAAATGTTTGATGCAACTACTGAAACCCAATCACAGATATGTATACACACACACACACACACACACACACATATATATTATTGTTAAGGGCCAATATGTGACGCCCTTCCAGTTTTATCACACTGTAATCTACAGGTAGTCTCCTGACTGATGGGGGAATATTCTTATACGAACTATTTCTTTAGGACAATACATGGCAAAACATGCTAAGCCAAATAGTAGTGCATAGGTAGTAAATCAAAATCAACTTCTCTAAACCAAATCTTTCCCAGTAGAAGACTGCTTCTGTCCTCATCCTCTTGCCAATAAAATTTTTTTTAAAACAACCTTGCCTGTAAATTACACCAGACCAATAATTGCCAGATGTGACATACATCAGCTTGACTATTTGTATAAATTAATTTAGACATGTCAGGTAATAGTTTTGCAAAATCATCCTAACACCACCTAAAAATAAATCTCAAATGTTATGCTCAATTGTTATATGTATTTTTCTCATACCAGCTGACATGATTCAAACAATATGACATGATGAAAAACATTTTTTTTTCTGTGCAGCATTTATCATTTACATTAGTGTCTTTAGAAGATAAATTTTAGTGAACATATTTGCAATTGTCAATTATCAGTCAACAAGGTGATGATTGCTAAAAACAATTACAAGCCATACTCTAGTTTTATATGGATTCACTGTCAACAGCTAGAGGTCTTGAGAAACACTTAAAAGATACAGAGTCCATGGACATACAGAATATAAGAAAGAGGCTAGGTAAGTATTGTACCTTATTTAATATTTTTTAAAGGTTATGATGCGTGTGGGAAATCATAGCCTTACAGTTCTGAAAGATAAAGGCAAAGCAGTTCACACCCTTCCCTTTTCTTTGAGAAAGTGATAATCAGCAGAGAGAGAAAATACCACCTGTTTTCAGCCATGTGGTAGTGCCTAGTTAAATCAGTTCAACACTTTGTCATTAAAACAGCTTGGTGATTTAGATATCTGGATTTTGTCCATAAAATCTTGAACTTATGTCTGGGACAAAATTTTGCAAGTACAGTGCAATTTAATGGAGATTTTCATGAATATGGATGCAGTTTCAATGAAGAGGGGGAAATTCTCCAAAATCCACTATTGAATTCTGTTTCTGATGTACCTAGTCAGCATCAAAGCTTTTCCAACGGGTGATAGCTGAGGTGAAAATATCGTATAACTATGAACTACAGGAATAGGCAGTTAAGGACAGAGAAGCAAGAGACTGAATGTGAATATTTGTGTTTGCAGGCATGGATCTCCGTGAATATAACAAAGTTATTTAATCTGTTATGCATGCTGAAGGAAAACATGTCAATTAACAAAGGAAACATTATACAAAGAAAACATGACACACAGAGAAGAATGGATGCTGTCTCAAATTTCCTATCTTTTCTCATGCAATATTCCATTGGTTGCAAGAGAGATTTTTGACTTTGAAAATTAGGTTGGTCTAAGTGTTTTATGTGACAGCTCAGAGCAAAATACTAACATTTCACTATTTCTATACACAAGTTGAAGCATGACTTCAAAGGTCACTATGGACTGAAGTGTCCCGATACATTATATCTAAAGAAAAACCTGTGCTAAATAAAGACGCATAGGAAAGATTTATTGTTTGCTTTGTTAACATGTCTCCATTAAGTCACACTTTCATCTGATGATCAAACAGGGATTTAGAGCACATTTAAAATGACAATTTACTATTTATCCTACTGTCACTATGATTGTGAAGAATTTGTTTGGTGAGAATCAAAACGTTAATGTAAGCAGAATTTCCACCTTGAGTAAAAGACTGGAGACTAGCTGTCACTCCTTTTGACAAACTTTTCAACAATGCTTCTCAAAATTATCAGGAACATAATACAATTAAACTGCAATCACAAATGAAAATATTGCAAACATTTAGAATATATAATTCTGAGTAATGTAATTCTTGAAATTAACTTATTTTCTGTTTTCATGGTGTCTGTTCAGACTGAGATTTTAATTCTATGAATTATATAAAAATTTCTAATGACAATTTCGTGCTGCTACATTTCAACAACATTGATTAATTAATGATTTTTTTTTATATATGAAATAATTTCCCTTTGTGATTTAACTTTTTTTTTCTTTATCATATTCTGTGATTAGAGGCACAGGTAGAATTTCTTACTGTCTGTGCATCTCTTTTCTTTCCATTGGAACTATGAAATATAAGGATATGAATCTCCGGGTGCATTTTCTTCATCTCCTGTAATGTCTTTCCTTGTTAACATTGTGAAGCCGGAATTGACCCGAGTCTTCTGCATTAATACTGTATGTTAGCTTTTAACAAGAAGATATAAATATCCAGAAGTAGACTAATTTCATGCATTTTTTATGCACTGGGAAAATTTGAAGCATAATCTCATTACTTTATAGTATTCCTCTTGCTTTATATTCAACAGAGTGCTTTTATTTTCAATAGCTGCAGAAACAGCATTTGCTGCAGTACTTGTTCAGTCTAGAGTCAAATATGAGGTAAAGCAAGGATACTAAATGACAAGTATCCTTGATATCCTTGATATGGCAAGAGTTAATTTTCCTTTACTGTCATATCCACTTGAGGGACACGGTGACTAACACACTCTGGAATGGAGCATGAGGATGAGTGACTGAATCTGATGTTAAATTTTCTTTTTTGCCTTCCTTTTTAAAAAATTAATTTAAAAACTCATACTGTCACGCAAGCTACTCAAGAATCTTAAGTATCCTTTTCTCATTATGTCACTTAGTTCAAGGCTGCACAATTGCAGCTTGTGGGTGGATTTCTACTGATTGGAGCACATATGTTTCAAACATTTGAATGGTTTTCTTTATGCTTGTACTTTCCTGGAAAATGTGACAATTGGGAAGTTTTAAAAGTGATGAGGTTCTAAATCTGGAACTAAGCAGCAATGATGTGGAAAACAACTGGGGAGCAGCAAACAGGCAGCGCAAGGATGATAATAGCTGTTTTTATGTATAATTTTGGATTAATAGACTACAAACAGGAGTGAACTGCAGGTATAGACAGGTATGCTTTATTTTCAACTGGTTGGTGAAGGATAAGTGTGATTTATTATAAATAAAACTATGAAAAATGTTACGACAAAGTGACTTTAGGAAGAAAATAACTGGTGTGAAGAATTAAAAATAAACCAAGTAAATTAAAAAAAAAAAAAGTCAATACCAAAGCTCAGTACTAAACAGAGTAAAACCCTGTAGTCAGATTTTCTGACAGTATTAGGTGTTGTCAAGGTGGATCAGGTGCATTAAGTCAAATGTTCATTCTCTGACATTGATCACTATTCCTTGTTTCAGACAAAAATATGGGAAGACTGACATGGTCAGGTCTCAGAGGTCAGACACCTATTTCAGCATGATATTTAACTCCTGAAGGTTGGCTCCAGTCCTGAAATCTCAGAGCTGTTACCCTCTGCTCCTTATTAACACCTTGGCAGGCTCTTGTGATTGCTCTCTTTAAACATATGCCTTGATCTTCTGTGATAAATCTTGCTCTCCTATGACTCCTGGCAGCACTGCTGCTGTAAATATACCCCAATGCCAGGCAAGCTCAAATACGTCAGCAGCACTGACATTCTCTTCTGGGTCTAGGCCATTACCATAAGCAATGGTAAGGTATTTTTTACTATCTCTGGCCTAGGAATGCTCCAGAATAGGACTAATTAGTGTATCAAGTCTGATACATGCCACAAAATTTCAGCTTTGATGTATGCTGACCAGGGATCTCCAGAAACACTAGAATTTTTCTCAGGGAGGGGGAAATAGAGTAACAGTCTTAGTAGGCTAAAGCTAGAGGTATAGTTGCTTGCAATATCTTATACAGGTTACAGCTGAAGGGGCTGAAACCCATTCTCCACATCTTAACAAAGATTCTAAACACAGTTCTGTCAGTCTGGGTACAATTTGAACAGAAACTAAAGTGATTTGAGAAAAGTACTTGAGTTTCACACAGTTTTTTCTGAACAGCTAAAACTTCTCCAAATTAGCTCTTCTTTTTCTTCCTAGGAAAACAAAGTTGTGTCATTCTTTGAATTGCTATTTCCCAAAATCTGAATAAATAAAGTAGAATATTCTAACCATTTGGAAAATAAAAAGCTATTTCTGAAATTTGATTTTCATATATTAGAAATTGCAGACAAGTATAGTCGTCAAAGATTGCACAAACATCTACAAGAATTAATGATTGAAAATAAAAAGCCTAGGTAAAAAAAAATTTTAAAGCAAACAAACAAACAAACAAAAACAACAAAAAACCCCCCACGAAAACTAACAAGTGAACCAAAGTGGTGAGAGTTCATTTTCATTTTTATTGCAGTCTTCTTGGTGAGTTAATTTACATATGCAAACTTTAGCAAAACAGCTGCAGTTTCCTGGAGAGATCAGTAATTTTTATGTCTACAAATAGCAGCTAAAGCCCTGAGTAGGCAGTGTATTTCTGTGATAGTATAGATTTGTATTATTTAAAACTCAAATCTCAAAATCAAGGTTTTCATGAAAACATCAATGTTTCTAAAGTTCAAGGTATATAATAATATTTTCATAAGGATATAGACAATGTTGAAAATCATTCCCTAACATATTTTAATTGCTAAAAAAATATTTGTTTTTATGTATTACCCCAGTGTTTTTATTACCTCTTTGTTTATATACATATTTAAAATACTCAAATTAATTTATTTTTATCTTTTATTTCAAAATAATTAAGACCCATGTTAGTAGGAACATAAAGGAACTTAATATTTTATGTTTGATCTGTTTAAACAGACCACACATTTTCTCAGAATACATAGAGCGTACATTGCTCCAGAAATGAGGGTATCTTATAGCTGCAGGGTGAAAATTACTGTTGTATTTCACATACCTATTACCAGTGTAAGCATGACTTCTGCATACTTTTAAAAGACTGTCCCATTTGTCTGATGTTTTAACTTTACAACCTTCTGTTTTTGCTCCAGTAACTCTTTCAAACAAAAATTAGGAAGTCTAAATCTGCATCCTGCTATATTAGATATTCTATCAGGTTTCCTTCTTAATCGTTTTTACTTCATTCCCTCTTTTTGTGTTGTTGAATGAAACTAATTGTTTCCACTTTCAGCTAACCTCCAAGCCTGGCTTAGCTGCTTTGATGGGTACAACTGCGAGTCTGTTGTGAGGAAAAAAATTTTTTGTAGTCAGAGATGCTGGTATACCAGTCTTTCTTAAATGGCAAAGAAGTCACGTGAGCATTTCATCGCATTCTGTTGTTTGTGTGTTTCAGTATGGCTTCAAACACGGCCTGTCATCATTAGTCATCATGATGAGTGAAGAAGTGGAAATTTACAGAATACAGAAATGGACCCATACTTTACACTGTTGATGGAGAAGGACTTTTTTTTTTGCACTAGAGATCCCAATATGTGCTTCCAAGGCAAATTCTGAAAGAGAGTCAGATTATGCACTTATTTGTTTATTTGGATCAACAGCTGTCAACAGTTTAATGTCATCGTTATGTCTAAACCTTTTACTACTATAGTCATAGATTTTATGTACTGTCCTTTGTTTCTCTTTGTGCTTACTCTGCAGATCCCTGTAGATCTTCAGTAGTGTATAGACTAGTCATAAATCTAAAAGTAACCAAGGGCAACCAATGTAAAGAAACAGATTTCTTAACAATTTGAGAACTGAATCAGGTAGGTATGTGCAGGTTGCAGCTTGAATTTTTATGTTGTCGGAGTCTGTGAGCATTCCTATAGTAAACCATGACAATAACAAATATTAATGTATCAGAGCACTTCAGAGTCATTGTTTTCTGTGAAGTTACAAAGTGTTATCTATTGATGTGTAAATGAGAAATTGAGTCAATAAACAAGAAAGCATCATCATAATCATAAGACTGACCGTACAACCATGAGTTTTTAACATTGTCTCTATTTAGTGGAGCAAAGAAGTGTTGCAGGAAATGAAAAAATAAAGAGTTATTGTTACATATAACTAACTTCAGACCCTCAATCAAATATGCAACTCTGACTAGAAATATCCCGAGGCAAATGTAATCACAACTTTCAGGTGAATCAAAGACTAAGTGAAATGCAAAAATAAATGGCGGTCTCCACGCTAATTCAATTCAAAGCTGGTCAGCACAAGTTGATATACACTAGTTGGTTTTCCGTCCCACAGAGATTTTGGACCAAATACGGTGTTCAGCTTTGAGTCAACATATACATAAAATTGCATCTGAGTCTATGAACTGCTATGGAATGTCAGCCAAAGGAGAACTGATATCTGGAAAAAGACTACCTAAACATGATTATCAAGCAGTGCACAATTGATAAGCAACAGCAATTCTACTCCAGGTTCATTTTCAAAGATTTAGTATTTGGTCCTTAAGATTTATCTCTAAATATTTCATTTCATATTTTGCAGTAAGTTTTTAGAATCTGTCATAAAATCATGCTGTAATGTGTGGTAAGCATATTATGACTCTAACCTGCTCTTATATTTTCTAAGCAAAGACGTAAAGAAAGTAACAGAACAGATGCTTATCTATTTATGACTACCCAACTGTGTTAGATATACCAACTTTTCTTTTCTTTATTTTACCAGAATTTCTTCAAGCATCTGCCACACCAAAAGCCAGCATGCAGACACTTATGGGTGTGCATTCTGTTTACAACCAGAAGTTGTCACAGATTTGAATGTTGTCTCTGTAAGGGTAAATATGTAAGACACATCTAAATATTCTTATTTATGCCTGAGATATTTGTTTCAAACACGTCTTGTGGTAGCAAGATAATTATTTCCTATTGGTTTTATCTTGCTGCTTTTTGCATTTGTTTGTCATCCAACAAAGTAGTTCTGCATATGCTAATACTCACATGCACTAGATTTTGGATTTTTCAGACTACTTCCATCTATACCCACATCTACTAACTATCTGATCCAAACCCTAGAACCTAGATATTCCGATGAGCTGTGTGTTCAAGTGCATGTGTGGTATTTTTCATACAAATTAATTGGATTTAGTGATCAAACACCCAAAGAGAAAATAACACATGAACAAAATTGACAATTCATTTCTTTTATTAGGAATATTTATTTTCCTTTTAAAAGCAAGACAACTAACTAATATATCCCTTTATAATCCTTCATATTATAAAACAGAAAGTAAGGTTGGAGGCAGCTCAGCAAAAGCTTTTGACACCTAAACATACATCTCTTTAGAAGAGGGCCTCATAGTATCATGAAGTCAAGAACATGACAAGGTTTTTTGCTGGGAAAAATTGTTTAATGCCAAAACAAGTAATAAAAGGCTTTGAAGTTTTATCAGTTTACTTCAGGTTTCTGGGAGGAAGGAGAAGTTGTTCAAAATAAAAGATATAATTTACACTTACACGGTTTTATATGTTTCTTATTGCTTTATTTCACTTTTGCATTTGAAACAGAAAAGGACAAACAGATGTAGTGGTTAGCATAGCAAGATGCTATGTGTCCTCTCAGCGTAAAAACCTATGCAAATTTATAGAGAGTGGAAATCTCAGCAGTTTTTTAGCTTTGCAATGTCCGGATGAATCAAATTTTTCAATAGAGTTTTGTCAGAAGCAGAAGCCAGTCTTTATGGGAAGATTGATGTGGTCAGCATTACGCATTGTAATCAAGCCATGAGTCAATAGAGATTAAATATTGACAAAGGTACTTTGACTAGTCTGAAGCTAAAGCAAATTACTGATACCTTCCAGAAATATTATCCTTTTATCAATGAATATATGATAATCCTACCACTGCTTATGCTATTCGTTATACAGTGTTGGACTCTAAGGATGCATTTTCATGTGGAAAAGAAATTAAAACATAATAAAAAGCAAAGAAAAAAAAGCCCTGAGGCTGAAGAAGAAAACTGATATTAGATTTAGCAGCAGCATTAGATAGCACTTTTTAATGAGCTGGTTCATACGCTATTAACCCATCAAAAGACAAGAGAGAAAGTAGTACTCTGGAAATGTCTTGAGAAATGAACCATACCATCACAGAGTTAATGAACAAACAATGACAAGCCTGGTAGTAATGGAGATTTTACAGGGAATAAGAAATGGTTCACTCATACTTCTATCAGTACTTGATTAAAAAATGTGAAGGTCAAAGTGTTAACTTCAATATCTCCCCTAAACCTTTCCAAATCATGTGAATGCCATTAACTTTAAGCTATTCTTCAGTGATTATTTCCAGTGATATGTCTCTGGATTTTGCCCAAAAGAAAATTCTCACAAATATAGGCACTTTTTTTCCTTGAAAAATCTATCACAAATGCCACAGTGTTACTCCTGATTTTGGGCAATATTAGGCAGAAGTATAACTAGTATTTGTTTCTTTTGGTCTGTTAAGGAAACTGTAACAAAACAAGTCATAATAGTATAGCACTTGGATTATTTTCAAATTACTAAATGACAGCAAATTATTTGGACTGGACTGATTACACACAATGACGTGTCAAAACATGCAAGTCCTTTCCTTGCAGAATATTGTCCAGCCTTGCAACATAACTCAGGCTGCATGATTGCAGACCAAGTGTCAAAGCACAGAGTGATTGTGAATATTGCAGCGACTAGTTTGGCAAAACTTGCAGCATTGTAACCATGTTTTCATAAAAGGAGTTTCCTATCTGCAGACTACAGTTTCTCTTCATGTGTGCTTCTGCATTAAATTTAATCACCGTGTTTTAGGTTTACATTTATTTTGTGTGACAACTAGAGACCTATAGCATAGCTTTCACCTCTTGAAAGCAATAAAAGGCTTAAGAGCTTAACATAGATTTCAAGACTCAGTAACATTGCGTTAGATTATTCATTTGCAATTATTTTGGGGTGAGTTTATTATGCAGGTTAAAATTTTGACTGCAAGAAGCGAAGATTGACACTTTAAGAGTGAGCTACCAGATAAATCAGCTACTAAATCTACATAGTAGTATTTAATGTCTTGAGACCAATATAGAAGACAATGCTTGAATAACAACATAGATGTAGGCATTAATATAATTAAGCTTCGTATTCCAAAGCTAAAACTGTTGAGATGTCCTTACAGTCAGGTAGCTTGTACTGACTTCTCAGTCAAAAAGGAGACCAAAGTGTCAGCCCTGGCTTGGAGGTTGTTGAATTTCATTCCACCCCTGCTGTTATTTAAGAGCAGCTGTTGATATATGTTTAGTGAACATGTTAAGTGTTACATGTGTCTTGCTCTGAAGGACTACATTAACCAATTAATCTTCAATATATTTGTACATAAAACATTTTTTATTGAAAACCATACATAAAAATTTACAATATCTGTATATAGTGAAATTCAGGGAGATATCTTTATTCATGGTAAGCCGTACATGATGCACATTTAAGTCTACCTAACCATCCAAGATTTGGTCTCACTGGAACAACAGCAGTCACTTTGGAATCTGCCAGCCCTGAAAGTTTACGAGTAATGCAGTCACAAGGTTTGGTGTTCCACTAAGCTGAGTCACGGACAGCGGCTTTTCAAGCTGCCATAGTATTTTTACTCTTGTTCATAAAGAACTTCTTGCAAAGTAAAAAGTAAGTTCAGATTTTTCATCATCTGTCAGATAGTTTCTGCATTTTGTTCTCTTTCACCCTGGTGCTGATCAATAAGCAAGACTTCAAATTTTTCTGCAGCAAATAGGACTTGCAGAGTTTAGACCTTTTCTTCTTCTTCCTTTTCTGTCTATTTCCTTTTTGTCTGGTCAATTTATATTGTCCAAGTAAATATACCAATTTCTGTCAATTTATATTGTCCAAGTAAATACACCTTTTAAAACTGGAATCTCTGCAAAATAGACTTTAAACTGCTGTCCTGTATCGTTGCAGAAAAAGGATGTAATTATAAGGAATGTATGGTCATTCACTATCTTCACTGCTTCTCTCAGACCTGAATTACTCAATTCGGAAGCAAAGCAACTTCCACAGACAGCATAATTGTTACTCGCAAGTTATAGTCACAAAAGGATAATATTAGCCAAAAAGTCCAAATGCCACTTTCAATACATAAAGCTGAAGGACAGCAAGAGTAAAAGCAGCATGAGGGACATTACATGTCAGATAACCATGAAGGTAAATGTCAGAGCTCATCTTGCTGAACCCCATGTAGTTTTTCTTCTTGCTCTTTTAGTCAGTTTGAAGGAAAAATCCCTTTGAATCAAAGCATTTAAACATTCATTAAAAAAAATAATCCTTTACTCCCAGAAGCAAGCATTTTGTGCAGTGTAAAAATTGCAGCGTTACAAGACAAAAAAAAAGATCTACTGGAAAGAACAAGAGAAGTTCTGACTGCAGGCTGAAAAGTGACCCTCACATTGACAAAAAAGTCCAAAAAAACTAGAAAGGTATCTGTTATATCTCACTTCCTGTCCTTAGAAAACCCTGAGATTAGCTCAGCTGATTAGAGCCTGGTGTTAACACCACGGTTATGGGTTTGATCCACGCATGGGCGATTCACTTAAGAGCTGGACTCGATGATCCTTGAGGGTTCCTTCCGACTCAGAATATTCTGTGATTCTGTGAAAATTTAGTTTTTCATAAAATACACAGCAAATGTTTCCCATCCCCCAAAACATACCAAGGCACATGAGAAAACTATATTTCTGATATTTCCATTGGAGAAAAGTCTTTACACTGCTCTTCCACAAATAAAGTTCTCTACTTCTTCTGTTCTAACAGATGCACCTGCAACAGATTAAGAGCTGTAAGCAATACTTGGGTGTGATAAGCATCCTATATTTATACCATTCCCAGCATCCTTGAAGCTCCACTATGGTGCTCTGCAGGTCCTGGATACTCCACAGAGTAACACTAAGAACTGACATCAGCTGTGCCACCACTGTCACCACCAGCAACTCCCCCTGCATCATGCTGATCCTTAGAAAGACATCTTTCAGCTTATTTGGCCCTGAGAACCAGCAGTTACTGTTAGATGGCTTGTAATCTCCTAGAACGCTTCCATCAACGCTGTTTCTGCACAGTCCTAAACATCCACTGGTCAGATTATGTGACCAATACATCTGTTCTAGAACAAGCAGCAGTCACAAGCATTGAGGTCATGTTGATGAGAACACAGCTGCGCTGGGCAGGGCACGTCTCTAGGATGAAGGACCAACCACCGCTTCCCTAAGATCCTGCTTTATGGTGAACTTGCTACCGGCTGCCTCAAGAGAGGAACCCCAAAGAGAACATACAAGGACTCCCTGAAACAACATCTCAGCCTTGCCCATATTGATCATCATAACTGGTCTACTCTGGCCTCAAATCGGAAGCCTAGAGACACACCATCTATAATGCTGCTGATGCTTTTGAGAACGCAGGATTACCCTTGAGGAGAAAAGACAATACAGAAAGAATCGTGTCTTGCACAATATACCACCTAAGGAGTCTTTCTGCTGTGCCTTTTGCAACTGGACATGTCTATCTCGTATTGGCCTTTTTAGCCACCAGTGTGCTTGCAACAAACGTGGGTAGAGCCCTTCCCAAATCTTCGTTTGTGAAGTCTAGCCATGAAAAAAAAAGATACTCAAACACATAGGAACTCTCTGGCCTCAGAGAATAAGGAATTTGAATATCTTTAGACCTTGCACTCAACTCCAGCTACTTGCACAGATTTAGAATTTTTTTGACATGTCTCTTGAATTCCTTTTAACCTTCCAGAAATTGAAAGTGTTTGCCCTTTCTGGGCAGGGAATTGAAAATATCTACTGCACATCCGTGCTGCCAGCACTGCGCACAGAAATCAAGAAAGAAAATTGTGTGCACAGCCATTTAGGGTTTCCCACAAAGGGAATTGCCAACAGTAACTTTTTCATACTACACAAAACTGTGTATCAAATGGTATCAAATGGTAACAAAATATATAAAAATTTACTGGTACTGAATAAAAGTTCCTATAGGCTTGTCAGTAAAAACTCTTGAAATCTATATCCTAACTTAGGATCTTTATCATTTTGTATATACATAAGGAAAGAATAGCATCCAAGTTAAAAGAAATGCATCTAGCATAATATTTTAACTTACTGTATTATTTCCTCTGTTGAGATAGCACAAAGAAAGGATTGTCTGAATTCTTCAACATGGTTGCTGTTTTTTTTTTTTTTTAGTTCTCACAAAATACTCTGACAAAATCTTTTGCATGACAATGAAATGTAAATACTGTCACTTATTAAAGGAGAATTACTCTGAGCCATCAGGACAATCCCTCTTCTAAATGAAACATGGATAATTGCATTAGAATGGGTTACATTCAGCTGAGCTTCATAGAAGATTTTATTGAGTTAACAGTGTATTTTTTCAGCTCAAAAGAATGGGTACAATTCACTAGAGAGAAATCTCACGATGAAGTTTATTTTAGACACAAGCATTTGCTTTTAATAAATAACTGCATCTTCCTATCCTAAATATGTGTTATTGATGTACTGCTAGTATTGGACTTATATTGTTTTCATCAGGGTTTATGGATTTTTCTGAGGTTCATGGGTTTATGTATCTGTATGTTTTTCTGTTCCCATAATGTTATCATATATAACCAGAGTAAGTGATGACATAGTAAAATCTGCAACAAAATTCAGACACATAAATCAACAGCAATGATTCTGGATATGTAATAAATTTATTTATTAGGGAAGGATTTTTGGAAAGGGTTTTGTGCAAAACATAAAAGTATATCCAATCATATTAGATTCATGCAAAATGTAGATTTGATTCCTGACACTAATGACTAGTAGATGATGAAGAAAATTTATTTAGAAAGCAGCCAGTTACCAGTCCAGACAAGAAAAAACAAACCCTCATACCTATTACCATTAACACATAATTGATTTTTGGATGGGAAGAGAAAGAGGGTCTTCTACAAGGCTAGAGGTATGAGTCTCTTAAGTGCTGAAAGCAAACCAAAGAGGGAGGGAATTTGGCCATCAGAGCATTATCTCCCTTCCCTTCTTGCCCTTTCATGTCACAGTTTGAGGCTGTCAGTAATGAAAACTGAATTTACTTCATTTCTGCTGATGTACTATGAAATGTAGCTGTCTTTAACAGACACATCAATCTGCTCATACCTGTGAACTACCTCACACACTGTAAGACACTTACATTGTACTGAATAATAGTTGTAGATGTCCAGTAATGAATAATTGATCATAGCCCATTATATTCCAAAGTACTTTTAAGAGGATTTGTTAGTCTGTAACAGGGTTTAGGAGCCTGTTGAATGCATGTGATTTGCTCATCAGACAAGCCAAATTCATGGTGTATAATGCCTACTATAACTTTTAAAAGTTCACTGCTTAGAAACTTGCTGCATATACATATTTTAGCCCAAAAGTAGTAGTCTGCAAAAAGATATGCTTGACATCATCATTTCATTGTGCAACTCTACTGATGACACGTTAAGACATCAGATAATGTATCTTCAATCTGTCAAAGAAGGACTTTTCCTGGGCTGTTTAGTTGCTAAAAATGGGTCCAAAGAGGGATAATATATTCTGAATATACCTAATGCACAGCAGTGATAATTTCTTTTCTAAGCTATGTCTGATCACATGCCGCCATCAGTGAGAATGAGAGTGCACAGATCCCAGCTCTCCTATGAATGTATGTTAAGCATTTTTTTTTCTCTTGCAGTGATTCTAGCATCAGAGAAGACTTAAGCTTGGATCAGCAAAGCCAGTAATACCCAATAAGCAGTATCACCAAGTCCAGGATGAAAGAAGGAACACTTGACCTTTGCATCTGTTCTGTGAACTTTATTCATGTATCCTTGAAAGTCCCTTAGCCTCTCTTAATCACAATTTTCATGTTAAACTTTGAAAGGTATTATAGACAGCTATGGAAAGGAAGTGTACAACTCTGGTGCACATAGCTTGTTCAGAATGTAAAAAATGTAAATCTAAACCTTCGGGTTTTTTTTATTTTGTCATTAAGTCATTTTTTCTGAAGGGAAGAATATCATGAATCCTATCTTTCAGTTTTTTGGAGAGTATTCTGGTTGAGACTAGATCTAAAAAAAAATTACTACTTCACATAAATTTCAGCAATCTGTAACATTAGAAAGTTATCAATGTTGTCATAATTTTAACATGACTTCAGATAGGCAGCTATGGTTTTGTATTCCGACATGAAAAGAGACTTTGTACAAGACTTAGTATTTTTTCTATCTTACCCTGTTTATTTCATAAATCACAAATTAAGACTTACCTACATTCACTACATAACGAAGCTGTTGTGACAGAGGATACAGTTACACTAGCAAAACAGGTATCAACTACTTTCTTGCCTATCAGTGCTTGTATGATGAAGAAAGAAGCTTCCAAGTGTAGTGGTTTGAACCTTGTTTTCCCCCAGAGGCTGAAAAGTGGTAACCCCCAGAGGTGGAGACCCCTGGAAGTTTTGAAGTTCTGCCCAATTAGCGCTCCTGCAGAAATGTAAACATATCACAAGCACCGGAAGAGAAGAGTTGTAGTTTGGTTGGTAGAAGAAGTTGCCATGATGTAACAGCCATGAGGAAAGGGGCCCGGAGCCCCTTGGGGCCTCTGGCCCCCCCCCCAGCCCCAGCTGGGAGCTACAGAGACAGAGCAGAAGCAGCGGCAGTGTCCAGAGACTCTAGATAAGAGCCAGGACAGATAAGAACTGACCCGGAGGAAGCAGCAGAAGAGAGCCCGCAGCAGAGCTTTGGAGTTCTGGGGGTAGGAACTGTACCAAACCCCTAAAATTCCTTTGAAACCCTCCTGGAAAGGAGGAAGATGATGGACTCTTACTTGAAAGAGCCTTGAAGTGCAGCATGCACTTGCAGAGAGGAACTGAGAAGCTCAAAGGCGTCCTGGGAAGCTGGACCGGGACGGAGAAGGAATGCGGGGGGGTTGACCTTGGCCCCCCCCTCGCTGCTGCTGCTAAGCTAGCAGCCTTGAGGCAGAGCACAGAGCTCTGCAAAGGGGAATTTGAATCCCCTGAGGAAAGGGACTGCCACGAAGACCCCTGAGCTTCGTGGTATGACGTGGTGACGCGAGCTTGTCCCTGCTACGCAGACCACGGAAGAGAAAGACCCTCGTTTTGGAGACGACGGGCCAAGGGGCTGGAGACCCCCTTGTGTATATTGAACAGAGATCCAGCTACAACAATCCAGTTACTGCTGCATGCATGAGATGAGGAGACCTGCTGCCCTAGAAGAGATTCCTGCCCTGAGAGACTGGAAAGGATCTGTCCTTCTTTCCCTCCTGGACTTTTATTTGGAGGGGAGAAGAGATCTGATCCATTGTAAATACTATATGTCATGGTAGAGATAGTTGTGATCGTGTGTATAATGTGTTATAGTATTTATTTGTACAGTCATTGTAATATATTCCCTTTCCCCCACTTTGAGTCTGGTTGTGTTTTGTCTGGAAAAAAACCCATCTCACAGTAGGTTGAGATGTGGGAGGGGGGATAGAGCTAGGGAATTGGATTTTGGGGCTATCTCAAACCATGACACCAAGCCCTCTGCAGTTGTCACAGTTCTCTTTCTCATATTACACTTCTCATATATTTAACTCCTGTCAGGAATTTATAATACATTGTTGTATACTGTTGTAGTTTACTGTTTTCAAATGTTATTTGTCCCACTTAAATAAGAAGTCCTTTCTCAGTATCTGTTTCTTAGACAGTTGAGATATCAATTTTTTTTCTAAACAGTAAAATAAATAAACAACAGAGGCACTTATTGAAAACATAATTTTTTCTTTTTTTCCCCTTTTGTCTCACAGAGGCACGTAAAGAAAAGCAGCAGAAAGGTGGGGAAAACAAACCAATCCAAAATTAAGAACTGGAACTTGATTTTTATTCTACTAGGATGCACAAATGAAAAATTATGTTGTTAAAATTCTAAAGAAAGTGGGTGTTTATTTTATTTTGTTGTTCATCCTGCGCTACCGTCAGTCTGTCAAGTTATAGGAAACATTCTATAGGTTCTGAGGCCAATATCTTTTTCAGTCAAACACTCTTCTGCAAACCTGTACACTTTCTATGGTCCAACACAGTTCTATGTCTCAAAGTAAAATGTGTATTTTTTAAATGACAGTGCACAAGTTGAGTCTTAATGCTTGCCCATGGACTTAGTCCACAGCTGGCACTTCTGCTGCTACTCTTCCTGGAAAAAGGATGGATGCCCATGCTCCTCATCTTCCATTTAGGGAAATACCAACAAAATAATTGCTTTTCTGCTGCAACGAACAGTGCAGTGTGGTTGCAAAAGAGCAAACTGAGAGCCAGAAACCCACTCCCAACCCTGAGCTCCTCGAGAAGTCCCTGGTTGTTGAGTCAAGGGGCAATGCCCAACAACCTCTGCTCACCCTTAACCAGGTAGAAAACCTGCAGAGGGTTTCCTGTGCAAGTGCATCTCAAACAAGACAAAAAGAAGAGACACAGGAAAAACATTAGACTTGGAGCTCTAAATGAGCCTATGTACTGTTGCTACCAATACTGTAGCAGTGTGGTACATGAATCCATTCCTTACCTACTGACGCAGCTTCTTTTACTTTGGGGTGAAGTTATTTGTTTTCTGCTGCAGACATCAAACTTTCTGATATTTCAGCTGCTGTGAAGGCAGAACATTCACGGAGAGAACTGAGTTGTCACCAATGCTCTTTCAATTTAGCCTCAGGAAAGAAGTAAAACACTGGGTTGAAAAGTAAAAATTAAATTTACAGTCTGGTAAGGAGAAAATGTCTTATACCCACTAGCACCTCAAAGTTTGAGTCAAAGAGGAATACAGAAAGAGTTTAATTATATTGTCACTTTCACTGTGAATATAAGAAGCTTATATTAGAAACACTAAATCACCTGCAATATCTCATTTAGTGTTGACAATAATAACATGCAATAAGTTGTAATAAAGTTGTATAAATATTTTCAATTTCTGCCTGTGTAAGCTCCTACTGGACCAACAAGACACATAATAATAATTCTACTTAAAAAAAACTTCATCTACTGCATATAACCAAATTTTCAAATCCTTCTGTGAGTGAATTCAGGCGTCTTAAGAGCCAAACCCAACCCAAACTCAGGACAACCATTTATGAAGTCTGACAGAGTATTTTTAAATTACGTGTATTAGTTGGGGAAGTATGAAGTCAAGTTTCCCCCAAAGAAATTTGCCAATAAAACCAATTCCCACTAATTCAAAGTCCAAGAAACAAGGTGTGTGAAATATCTGTGCTCCCCATCAGAAGATGTCTGGTTTGTTTTGACACCTTTTTTTAAGGGGAGATTTGCAAAATTCTGTCTGTGGGACAGAGATGCACAAATCCTATAAATGACACTTCTGTATAGTCTTACCTAAACTTCAGCTATTTGAAAATACACCTTCTAATGACTAATGAACAGTATTCTCTGGCTTCACCTAGTATACCAGCTGTGTAAAGAAAACTAACCATGGTTATATACAGAGTTCGGATGACTTACAAGCATTTCTCAGCTGCGATGATTTGGCCCAAGAAATAAGTAAACACCCAATGGAAAGAAGTCATAGAGTAACCTGTCTCTTTAAAGAGAGTACAGGCTCTGCATAGAAAGCTCCATGGAAAAGAATGACAAAGAGTTTCTGAACTGGAGAGACTTTTTGGGTTTTTTAGGCTTTTTAAAAGGGCAGTATTTATGATAAGTTTTCCTTTAACTTTGAAACTTAGTTATCATCTCTGTTGAACAATTCTTTTGAGATCACATTTGCAATTGACCTATCAAGAAAAACCAGTCACTTACAAGCTGCTAAGAAGCAAAGAATAGAACTGAAATGTAAAGCAGTGAAGCAGCGAATGGAGCTAAGAGGGGGAGAGGGACAGTTAAATGTACAAAACACATCAATTAGACCTTGCTTATCCAACCCACCTTAGCTTCGTTTGTCTAGGTCAGGATACGTGATTGTGACACTGATCATGTCATTCCTGTAGTCAAGACCTGAAAGTCTCACGGATCTTTTTGACTCTGAGTAACTCATCCTGAGAGACAATGCATGACAAGAAATGAGCAATCATTTCATGAGTCATCATCACTCTTGTCAAGGTACCCTAGTGGGTTAATAAAGCCATCTAAATATAAATACATTTTTTTCCAAAATTCCCTTTCTCCCCCTTTTTTTTTTTCTGTAATAGTTTTATGTGGTTTAAGCCCTTAGTATCTTTCCTTGTGGGTGAAGAAAATATTATTCATGATGAGGCTTCATAACATATATTTTTCTGTTTCTGACATGTCAATGTCCATTTCTGCAATGTATGTGTATATATTTTTAATTCTATGTTGTTAAAACAATTGCTTAGTTTGAATATGTTTCCAAGAATTCTACAGAAGTGTAACCTATCAGGTTGTATTTTCTTTTTTTATTTTTTAGCATGCAACAATCCACGGGAACCACAACACTGTACATAGGAGGAAATTGTCATTATCTCAGTCTTATTTCTGGAGAAATTGGAGGACAATTTTTCAGTGCTTTACTTCAGGACTTCACATGGGTTTTTTTGAGAGGTTTATTGGATTTGTTTGTTTTGAGACATTTATTAGCTTACTAACATTGTCCACCATAATCATTAATACTGTTCATCTTAATAAAAAGTTCAACTCTTGTAATTTTGATCTTTGGGAAAAGAAATTTATTTTTAGTTCACTACCTGAATCATGGGTCATCTACCGCCACCACCTGCGACTCCTAGAACGCTTCCATCAACTCTGTCTCCGTACAATCTTAAACATCCAAAAGTCAGATTATGTGACCAATACATCTGTTCTAGAACAAGCAGCAGTCACAAGTATTGAGGCCATGTTGATGAGAACACAGCTGCGCTGGGCAGGACACGTCTCTAGGATGAAGGACCAACCACCGCTTCCCTAAGATCCTGCTTTATGGTGAACTTGCCACTGGTTGCCGCAAGAGAGGAACCCCAAAGAGCAGATACAAGGACTCCCTGAAACAACATCTCAGCCTTGCCCATATTGATCATCATAACTGGTCTACTCTGGTCTCAAATCGGAAGCCTAGAGACACACCATCTATAACGCTGCTGATGCTTTTGAGAACGCACACAGGATCACCCTTGAGGAGAAAAGACAACGCAGAAAGAATCGTGTCTTGTAGAATATACCACCTAAGGAGTCTTTCTGCTGTGCCTTTTGCAACTGGACATGTCTATCTCGTATTGGCCTTTTTAGCCACCAGTGTGCTTGCAACAAACGTGGATAGAGCCTTCCTAAATCTTTGTTCGCAAAGCCCAGCCATGATGATGACCTGGTTCCATAATATCTTTGATCTTGTGGGGTTTTTAACCAATCACTGGGCCTGCAGGTTTTTGCCATTGACAGAGCTGAATGATCAGATGGAGTACTAGGTTCAAGGCAAACTCTTTCAATATCTTGACTAATCGGCTTTTGTGATGACTGTGCTGGTTTAAAAGTTAACCAGCAGGGGAAAAATGAACTTAACTC
>NW_020884907.1:7970085-8091337 GCF_003945725.1 Corapipo altera
TACACCCATCCAATGATGAATCGGTCCCAGTTGTTCTAACTAGGACAATGACAATAATAGTACAATGACAGTGTACTCGGAACATAATTCATACACGTCTTTTCTACCATACAGGTTCAAAGAACTAAAGTTCCTCTCAGATGTTATCAAAGAACCTCTCTGAAGTTAATGACAAAGCTCAAGTTATACAGTTTCTTTTTGAATGAGCCAAAGCTTCTCCAAAGAAATCCAACATCTGTTATTGCATTACTTTCTGCAAAATTCTTAAGATCATTTTTGAGGCTTTGGTTTGAACACAACAACTACAGCTACCACCAGTTAAAATAGTTAATGTAAACATGGTAACTTCATTTACATAATATGTGTTCCAACGGTAGGAATTCAATGATTCTGGTTTTTTTAGTGTCTTTTTTTCTGACATACATTTATTTTAATGGTTTTGACTCTTTATATACCAATGTGAAATATCAGTCATTTTAACCAGAATGTTAGACAAGTTCTAGGGCAGTGACTTCTATCTTCAAAAGAGTATTCAGGCACATTAGTCTTACTTTGATTGCCTCAGAAACTAAAACAGTTGCATTTTTTCACAAGATCTGAAGATAAATGTAATTTAGTATAGCTTCTGCTCAAAGGTGAAACAGTAAAGCAGTAATGAGTTTATTGAATCATTTTACCACTCACCTTCAGTCTTTCCCTATTGCTTATTTTTACCTACATACCCTTCAGTCTTAATCTGAGTGTTTTCTCCAAAAAGCTTTCCTTTGTATTGGAGATGCAATCTACAATTATGGCAGCTTCAGAAAATGTGCAAAGAAAAACTACATGAAGTAAAACTTTGCCTAAGTTTTATTGCCAAAACAGGTTCTTAAGGAAAAACTAGCTCTGTACCTGAATCTGAAATGTGTGTTGAATTTCTAGCTTACATGGTTTAAAAACTCAGATGAGAAGAATTTGTAGTTGGAATTGTGAATTTATTTAAGACTTAGTCTCAGCATTATGGCACTGATAAAACTCCTATGAGAAGATACCAAATAAATTATTTAAACTTAAGTTAGATGTTTGTGATTGCTTTTGAAATCTCTATTTATGGTCATAGTTTTATATTATTCGATAACCTTTTATTCCTGCTCTCACTCTCTCTTGCAGTGGTGCTTTAACAGGGGTTGGAGCAGGGTCAAGGCACATAAACAGGCTGATGTGCACACTCTGCAGCGTTGTCACTGTCATTGTACATTCCAGAGAGAAGGAATGAATTCTCAGTATCTCTCAGCTTATACAACTTTCAATATTTACTAAAGGTTCTGCAAAAACAAGAAGGATGGCATAAGGTATAGGTTCTTTTAACTTCATGAATTACATTAATGATGCTGCTTTATTATTTTTTAAATATCAACTGTTATTATATGCTACTTTTTGGAAACTCAAACACTTCATAAATATCTTACTCTTATCCTCACTGATCCTCATATCCTTCAAAGTAAATGGGAACATGTAATATGTATCAGATTGGACTATGACAATAAAGTCATTGACATAAAACAAGAGAAAATTACAGCTGTTTACATCATCTCACACTAAAAAAAATCCCACAATGGTTTATGATGAACTCTAAATATGCAGAAAAATAGCTTCAAATATACTGAAATTGAAGGAATTCTCTTATATTTATTGGAAGTGTCTTAAGGTCATTTGAGCCTTTGCATTTAAAATTAATTTCCTTCTTCATAGTAGGTCTGACTGGCATACACTGTTAAGAACACTGTCCAAGAGTTAATGGAAGTCACTTTTTTACTAGTCTTGTTTGTTTCAGAAGGAATGCAGGGAAAAATAAAGCATGAGTATTCTTCAGTCACTTGACAAGATCACAGTGTTGTACATTTAAAACATTCATGGAAAGCACATCCACTTTTGTATGCTTATGAATTATTTCTTCCTCATTTTTTCCTCATCACTTGAAAAATAATACATTTCCTCAGAATGGCTTTCAACATAGCAATACCTGACAGCATCATTGTCTAAATCTACTTTGACATCTGCAAGTCAGAACCATCTACATCTAGACTGAGGAGAGGGCACCCAAGCAAAAGAATAGGGTAGGTGAGGAAGAAGGAGTTTCTACACATTTCAAGGATTTGGAAGAGCCGAACTGTTTGTCAAGTGTCACTGAGGTCTTGTAGCAGAGTAGTGGAGAGTAGACTCTTGGTAAGGTGTGAGAAGTACGACACTAATTCTGTGAATTATTATGATTAGATTTATTGCTAAACATTGCCAATGCAGTATATATTATAAGCAGGTCTAATGGGATATGATATAAGCAGGTTTGTCTAGAAATGTATATATTTACAGTATTTGGCCTTGCAGAATGAACAATTACAAAGCAAAAATGCTCCTTTAGGGTTTTATCTCCGTACATAACCTAATCTTAGTATTTTCACTTATCTATCTTCAGAGGGGTGGTAAGCAAGCTGTAGCACCTGTCTGCTAGCCTGTTTCTTTTGTCTGCTACATACTATGCAAACTAGCCAATAAACAATACTTCTGTATTCATGCATTCTGCACAATGCTGCTTGTGGAAACTCATTACAGGGTCCAGGAAGCCCAAATACATGTGGATCAGTTAAGAATGCATTACATCTATACCCAAGCACAGATCTTTCAAGCAAGCACCCACGTACTCCTGTGGAGTCTGAAGACTGGTAACATCCTGACCATTCAGATACCCTGATACTAGAAATTTCTCAAAGGGAATCAAGTCTGACAGCACAAACACCTATAAAACAGGATAGGCAAGATAGGAAGAAAGCGAGAATGTATTTACTATGCAAGTCAGTCCTACCTGTGGTTGCAAAGCATGGTGGGTAGGAAATCCTGCGTCTGACCGTCCCTCTGCATTTGGCAGTGATGAGATCACACCTTGAGTCCTGTGTTCAGGACCTTGATTCTGCCATCTTTAGGAGGTGTTTCAAAAGAAAAATTACCTGATCGACATTGTTTCAAATTTTTTATGCTTGTGCATGGACTACACGTAACAGAGACACCTTAGATTTTATCTGGCATATGCCCTCCTAACTATCTTGTGGTCATGGCTCTCCCTTCAAGGTTGAACAGTTGGAAATTTCTTTGTAATAGCCTGTTTCAGAAGATCGCCATATTGGGGAAGAACTGAATGTGTAAGATGGCAGGAGCAAACTTTGAGACTGAATTTCATGTTGGCATCTGAGAGGAGTCAGAACTCAGTATTTACTTTTTACTACCAGTCCTGCTGCACTGTGTGAGGCAAAAGGATGATTCAGCACCTAAACTTAGCCTGAGCTGCCCCTTTTACTTAGTCCAAAAGATACAGTTGGTTTGGTCCTAGAATTCTTAAGTGCTGGGCTCTATGGACTGCTTCTCTAACAAATAATTTTTCCCACTTTCATTTCCCGTTATGGAGATAGTTCTTTCCTTCAAAATCAAAGTATTCCTTTAAAAAAGTAAAAATAGGATAAATTACTGAAATGAAGGAATACAAATTAATTACTCTGGAAAATGCATACTTGCTTCGATATCACTTCACACATCTTTCTTATGCTATACTATCTCAGTCCCCTGCTGATCACAACAGTATTTTGAAACTCTTAAGAACATTGTATTAAATGCAATAGTATAAAATAAGGGCTCTTAGGTGAGATAGAAAACTATACTCAGGATAACCACTGCTTTTGTGCTGTACACATTGCTTCAAAATTAGGGGTTAGGTATTAGAAGACTTAGCTAAACTTTTGTGGTTTGGACTTCATAAAGGAGACTTAAAAACTATATTAATCAGCTTTAAACCTACAACTGCAACCAGAAAGCCTGCTAATGAGACAGATCAGTTATAGAGTAATATACTACTTATCTGTATTGGTAATTAATTATGTGATTTAAAAAAATTCTAGGCACAAAGTGAAACAGACTCCTCTGATGCAGTATTCTACAGGTAGAAATAACTGTGAAAGACACAATAATTATTTAGCATTTCCTGAGTCCTTTCCTTTTCTTTTAGAAGGTATGTTATATGTATTATTGTAAGGTTTTCATGTCTGTTTGCATAGCAAGGTCACCAATCAAAGAAATAAATATTTTGTCTTCCTCTTTGCTCATGAGGTACCAAATGCAGCTACTTCATTTACTATATGTAGGCAGCAAAAAGGAGGCTAAAAGTCTTCCTCCTTCATTTGTAAAGTAACAAGCACAAGTTCCAAGGAAGAAAACAGGCTTTTAATACTGTCACTATTGTGTGTAGACAAAGCAAAACTGTAAAATCAGGCTTGACTTCAGAAAGAGGAAGCAACGTAAATTTTTTCCCAGATGATAATAGTTATTTAAAAGCTTAATAGAAGGTATTTAAAAAGAGAGAAGAAATCAAACTAGGCAAAACAGACAACTCAGAGACAGGATTAGCAAAACTAAATCATAGAGTAAATCTGGGCTAACAATGGAGATCACCATATGACTTTGCTCCCATTCATTAATGACTTTGCCATTATTGCAGCGTTATATCAGACCACTGAGTAGAAAAAGGAAATGCTGCTTTATAGCCAAAATAACAGATAACCAATGCAGCTGCATCTCTTTTGAGGTTGACAATTCAGAACCTAATGCCCACTGGTTTTAGCTGGCATATGGCACCGCACAAAAACCTTACAGACTCTTTGGGGTTTCTGAAATGACTTCCCTTATGGAACCCTGAGGCAGAAGCAAAGGGATGATACCAGAGGTACCGCCTGTTACTTACCACCTGAAGTGATTTCTGCTATTTAGGGAAGGAGGGAAAATACTTCTCTGCATTGAGCAGAGAGGATGATGAAGATTCATGTCATGATAGACTAAACAAAACATAAAGACTATTGTCACCTCCCCATGGTCAGAAAATGCCAGTCTCCTACAGTATTTTCTCACTGACATCACGCCTGTTGAAGCATGAGTTGCCTCAGAGGGGTAAACACAGCCCCTTCCTTGCAGGGACTGCTTGCAGGCAGAGCTCTGAGGTCTACATGCCTGCATCTCCAGCAGTAACCCCCAAAGACTGCTTAAGGGATTAAATGAATATTTTGTAACAGCAGCCTAGAAGGACTTGTCTAAGAAGGGCTTGTCAGAAATAGCTATAAAACAGGCATCTCTGCTGCTGTCTGCATCCTCAGACGTCTCCTCCCACCTGGGTAGCTCTACCACTTGACTAAACTACTCCTGTATCATTCTGCAGGCTTCTCTTGCCTCCAACACCTGCAATTCTAGCAATTTTCTCACTGCACCTTCTCTCTCTTGGATTCTCTCCATCACTCTCAGCAGAAAACACAAGGGCTGCCCCAAACCCCATGGATCAAACACACCCAGTCACTCTCTCTGAAGATCATCCCAGGTCTGTTACTACTCTATGGATGCACTGAGGGAAACACACTGTTCTGCATGCCAGGGTTTCTGTGCAGTTCCAGGGCAATTACTTTTACTGTATTATCTTTCTCTCTGATCCAGAAAGTCTGAATCAATGTACTAAGCAAAGATATCCAGTTACTGCACTCCAGTATGGCTTGACTAATATTGCTGAAGACAGAGAGGTCCTTGGGCTTAAATTGCATCTTTAAATCCATCAACTTGGTTCAAAAAGCAGGACAAGTGACATAAACTTTTTTCAAATACCAGAATACAGGTACTTGTATCAACATATACATGTGTGTACATCTCAGCAGACGTATGACTGGAACCAAACTTTAGGAAGCAATAAACACTCTGGAACATGACTAAGATGCAGTCAGTCAGATGGTTGTTTCATAATAATTTTCCCCAGTCTTTCAAAAATTGCTAATTATTTGAATATAAACATGTCATATCCAGACTCCAAGAAGTGCTTGGTATTGTGGTTTAGATATTTCTTTACTGTAAAGATTTTGTGTAGTACCTTGTTAGATTAGATTACAACAAAAGTTTAAACACCTCTGAGGGAGCTCTGCATATGTTTCTCACCATATACCCCACCATCTATAGCTCTTATTCTGCAACAGTGATTGATGTAAGAGGTCTACTGAACACATTCACTACAATCTAGAAGAAAATAACTTTATCACTTAAGAGGTAGGGCCGCACACTCTAGAAGGAAAAATCAGCCCACTACCATGAGCTAAGAACTTGACTCGTAGAGGATCATATGAATTATGTGTCCCCTATTCTGCTAATGATCTACTCCTTGTGAATGTCCAGGAAAAAACTAGTCTTATCTAATAAAAGAAGGCAATAAAACCTTCTGAAAAACCATTTATCAACACTAACTACCTCCATCACATCAGCGAAATGTTCCCAAGGTACCTAACAGTTACTCAGAGTATGACAAAAAGAAGCAAAACTGTCATATTTAATATCATTTTGCTTCTTTAGGAGAATACTGCATGTCCTCAATACTGAGACACCTATTATAGTAGCTGTGCCACCGTAATAATAAATACTCTAAGAGAATATATAATTAATATTTCATTATTAATATTTATATATCTTATTTATATTTTATTTTAATTATATTGTTATGTTATGTTATAATTATATTAATATATAATTATTACTCTAATTTCTGAAACTTTTGGGGAATTTCTGCTAGGAATCAACCAGAAACTTTGCCTACTTTCCTTTTTCCAACAGTCTCATCTTGTAGCAGAGGTATTAACTGACTCTACCACTACAGCATCTGTTTACAACATCTGCAGAGAACATGCATACTATTAATTCATGCAATCGAAGGAAAAGCAATTAATGAGAAGTGGTCCAAGATCATACATGACTTGCCCTATGTTTCTTCTTTTCTAGTCCAATACTTAGCCACAAATGCTCTCAACCACTTACCAAAGTGCATCAAAGGGACAATAATGGAAACTATGTAGTGATAAATCACTAGCATTTCTATCATGACATTTTGTAATTCTATTGCATTTTTACTGGTATGAATCATATTTTGCGAATGAAATAAGCATCTCTTAGTGGAATGACCTTTTTCTATGAGTGTGGTAGGTACTACACAGTGTATCTTTCTTATCTCAGATATGCACAGTTTGAAAGTCTTAAATCATTTTAGGTCTTTTTACTTATAAATCAAGGAAATATTTTCAAGGTCAAAAATGCCAAAGAAAGTGACTGCTATGCAAAATAATTTCCGTTGTCACTTGTTATTTCCAAGTCACTTTAAAAAATTCACCTTTCTAATGGCATTTTCCATATTCCATCTGTACCCAAAAGTGAACACTTCAGAAACAGTTGAGTAAAAACTAGTCTACTTTCTGAGAGAATAGATTTGGCCTTTGTTTCTTTTCTGTTTGTTTCTGGATTCTTTATTTCTACCTCCTGGACTACCGATATTATTTTATCGCATTATACAAGGACTCCTTTTCAAGAATACCAAAGAGAGAGTAGCTTTATGCTTTTGTTTTAAAAACATAAATTTTAAGAAATTAATGCAATTTTATCTGGGGTAAATTCATAAATAATCAAAATAATAATCTATTATTCATATTAATACTTGTCTTTAAAACAGCGAAGGATTGTGCATGTTCGTTTCAAACTTGTTCTGTCAACTTTGCAGATGTTCTTGTCTAAATGTTTATTGGTTAAGGAAATCAAGAACACAAATGATTTTTTCCTGTATCCTTCCAATTACAGGGAATACTGGGAGAAATAGGAAGACCCAGCTGATCAACATTGGCTCTGAGACTTGTACCAGCTGCAGTATTTGTGGGTTTTTGATCATGGGTCAGTCTACATGACAACAAACCTGTTAGCAGCAGATGGGGTATACAACTCTCCTAAAGGGGAAAGGATCTTTGCACAAGAGTTAGCAAGACTCACTGAAAGAACTTTCAAGTAGTTCTGAAGGGGGAAACGGATAAAACCAGACTTGTTAGAGATGAACCTGGCATGCGAGTGTTTGAGGAACAGTATGCTACTGAGGTCCTTCAGCCTGCCCCATGATGTTCTGAGTACACTAGAGCACACTTGAAATGTCCCTGTGCTAATGAAAGCAGCACCCTAGCCACCTCAGTGGAGGTGGGGGATGGAGGTCCATGTGGCAACAAAGACATGAGGCTTGTCAGTGTGCAAGTAATCACAGAAATACCTGAGAATATTAACTTAGAAATTAAGGTTTCACTCCCCAAAAAGGTGTCAGAGTCAATAACCACATGAAGTGTATCTACATCAACAGGAACAGCAGGTGCTGGAAGCCATTGAGAAGCTGGAAAATTATGGTATTATCACAACCATGGAAATATGGTGGAATAACTCATATAACTCTAGTGCTACAATGGATGGCTGTAAACTCATCAGAATGGACAAGTGAAGAAAGAGAGGCAGTGGGATAGTTCTATATGTTAGGGAGTGCTTTGACTATTTAGGGCTTGATGAAGGTAGGGAAGGGGTTGAGTATTTATGGATAAGAACCAGCAAAAAATCATTAACAAAGATAGCATGGCAGGAGTCTGTTATAGATGACTCAACCAAGGTGAAAAGGTAGATGAAATGTTTTATAAGCAGATGGGAGAAGCCTCATGTCCTCTAGTCCTTGTTCTTGTGAGGGACATCATCTTTCCAGATGTCTGCTGGAAATCAAACACAGCAGAGAGGAAGTAATCTAGAAGGTTCCTGCAAGATAATTTCCTGAAACAATTGATAAAGCAGCCAGCTAGGGAAGGCACCTTCTGGACCTGTTTTTTGTGAACAGAGAAGGACTGGTAGGTGATGTGATGGTCAGAAACTGCCTGGGGCATAGGAAGTCATGAAATAATACAAGTTTTAGGTTCTTGTAAACGTAAGGAGGAGTGGCAGCAGAACGGCTGCCTTGGACTTCCAGAGGACAGACTTTGGCCTGTTTAGGAGCCTGGTTGAAAGAGTCCTTTTGGAGGCAGTCCCAAAGGGCAATGGAATGCAGGAAGGCTTGACAGGGAGAGGTGAGACTTAATTGTGGTCTTCAACATCCTCATAAGGGGAAGTGGAAGGGCAACTACCAATCTCTTCACTCTCGTGACCAGTGAGACAACTCAAGGAAATGGCATGAAGCTGAGTTAGGGAGGTTTAGGTTGGATGTCAGGAAAAGATTTTTCACCCAAGGGGTGGATGAGCACTGGAACAGGTTCACCAGAGAAAGAGTCACAGCACCAAGCCTGTCCGACTTCAAGAAGCATTTGGACAATGTTTTCAGGCACATGATGTGATTCTTGCGGTGTCCTGTCTAGGGCCAGGAGTTGAACTAGATGATCACTGTGTGTCTCTTCTGACTCAGTATAATCTGTGATTCTATGATTCTATGACATTTTTCAAGAAGGAATTTTTACACATGTGCAAGCTGCAGGAGCAGGTATTCCCATGTGTCAAAAGACAAGTCCCTGTGGGGGAGACCAGTCTGTTTGAACAGAGAACTTTGATTGGAACAACAAAAAAAAAGAGTTTATGATCCCTGGGAGTGGGAAACTTAGAATGACAACAAGCATGTTATGAGGTTATGATGTTATGCAGGGAGAAAATTAGAAGGACCAAAGCCCAACTAGAACTGTATCTGCCTGATGCATATTCTCAGCTCCAGCTCTCATCTAATTATCATTATCTTACTTTCTTCCTCTCACTGATCTACAGGGTTGCTAGTGTGTTTCAGCCATAGTTTGAACAGATGGCTCTTGGTTTCACTTTGAGCAACTGTGTTTAGCCTTAACAATATCTGGCTCCTCTGGTGGGTTCTATGCACACACACTCCTGCACTAGCAACGTGCCTTTATGGTGGATCAGATCCTCAGAAAATTGACTGTCTCCTTTTTTCTGCATTAAACAATTCACTGGCCTCTTCCTCTCTTCACCTGGATTTTAGTGCTTTTGTCTGCAAGAAAAGACCTTTGGTTTTGACTTGTCTTAATGTCTCCTAGGCTCTCAGAGCACTTTGTAAACACTGAGAGGAGACTGTTATTATGTAATCTATCATTTTTATGTTTACACAGCACGGGGCACTATTGGACCTACATGACAGTTGAATTTAGGTACCCTCAAAATATCTGTTAAAAACCCAACATCATTGTATCTAAAATCATCATTGATAAATGGAGACACTTAGAGTTAGAAACAAGCCTGAAATCACATAGTTATCAACTGGTCCTGGGAAAAGAATTCATGTAAGTTCTGATTACAAGGAAGTAGACTATTCCTTTATCTGATATTATGCAGTTTGGCAGTTTTCTGGGTCTTTGACTGTAATCATTCATCAGTCATATTTGCTGGTCATTTGGGTTTTCCCATTTTAGACAAGAGTCTTACATAAATCTATAGTTCTTGTCACTTTGCAGTAAAATGCTTAGCTCTGATCGTTTGAAAGTTGCTCAGTTAGGTCCCAAAACATATTCCTCCGAGGAAAATGTGATTTAAGAAAAAAAAAAAAGAAAAATATCGATGTTAAAAAACTCTTTAGCTGAGCCTGACATTTTACTTTTTAAACATTGATATACTTTGGGCTTCTTCCTATTTACATGCTTAAATGCTTGCTTGGGACATAAAGAGTACTATATTGTCTTGAGGAAGCCACAGAGCAGCTTTGTTAGTTAAAATTACTTGCAGCTGGTAATTTTTGGCATTTAATATTATGAATTCTTGTCACATGGGGCTTGGGGAAGGCAGTTCCAGGTTGCTACTTATCTCTATAAAATGAAGGAAAATGTCAGAAATGGCGGGCCCACTGAGAGGATCATGCTAAAATGGGAAATGCTAAAATTACCATATTTATGGTCACTGTAGAAAATGAAGGTCTGAATGAGCTGCTAGGCTTATAGAGAGTGCTAAAGATTTTTTAAAACTTTCTATGCAGCCCCATATAACATAAAAACAGCAACTACTCCTCTCAGAAATAATGAATAAGCAAAAAACTTGAAGTTTAATGCAGTTTTGTTTATAACTACTGTTACCTATGACTGGTAATCATAAAGGGAAGAAAGAATTCCTTTTCAGGAAGAAGCAATTCTCCACTATTTTCAAATTCCTATGGTTAGCTTTTGGGTTTGGGGAGGATACAGTGCCCATTGTCCCTCTCATGTTCTCCTCTAAGGTTAAAAAAAAGAAAAGTTTAAAAATGTTTTGCAAAAATTTGTTTCAACTTTCCTGTTCCAGAGGAAGTGATTTGTGCTCATCATGTGTGGTGGCTTGACACTAGCCAGGAGCTAAGAACTAGCTCCTGGTTCTCATTGTTCCCTCCCCACACTTAGCAAGACAGCAGAGAGAATATAAAAAGCAAACCAGAAAAAATTCATGGGTCAAGATTAAGACATTTTAATATGCAAAGGAAAGAGGAAAAAGACAAAAAAAAACAATCTCAACCAAACAAGTAAACATATGTCACAAGCAGACTGATGCACAGCCAGTCTCCAGACAGTCTATCCACCCTAAAACCCCCCTCCCCTCCTTGATGAGTATTATTCCATAAAATATGGAATATCCCTTTTGTTAGTTTGGGTCAGCTGTCCTGGTTGTGTCCCTTCCCGTCACCTTGCCCATTCTCACACTGCTCACTGGAGGGCCAGTGTGCATGCCTTGTTGTTGTTCAAATGCTGCTCAGCAATAGTTAAAATGCTGTGCTGTTACCAAAATTGTTTTGTTCACAAATTCAAAGCACTGCACCACACGAACTACTATGAAGAAATTAGGTCCATCTTAGTCAAACCCTCTCGAGCATTAGGACACCCTCAGATTTCACTAATTTTTCACTATAGATTTTTTTTTTTCATTTCAGTGCTGCTTAACCTAGAAACACCATAGTAATTAACTCTGCTGTGCAGAGAGAGAACAGGGAGGAGGCAGTACTTAAACAGTCATTCATACTTGTATTTTTCACACTGCAGGCACAATTAGAGAGTCAAATCACACTTTAGTGTGTCTCCTCTGACTCTGTCTATGTGAAAGTAGTGTGTACTTTTTAGATGAAGTGGCAATTACAGAATGACACTGCTATGGCTTTATGGTTTTTGGGCCAGAGCTACAATATGATTGTCATCCACCTGGTCATGTAGTTATACACACCAACCTCTGTAAGAGATAATAATGGGATTGAAGTGTTTCCGTATATCTGGGTATACATCTGAGATTAGCAACTAAATAATTCTACAGCATACAATTTTGCTTCTGGAGGTCTCAAGCTCTGATATTATATTTGCTGACAGACAAAAATAAGAAGAACTGTGTCTAACTAAAAAGATGCAGCAATAAACTTAGGCAAATGGGATGGATGGACATACAGGAAAATGAATTTGTTTAATTGACATTTTGCTTTTCAAAATAAAATAATCAAACTTTTGACAAGATTACCTCTATGAATTGTCACAACATGCTGGTCCACTTTCTCTACACTGATTCCTTTGGAAATTTAGTAAAGAGAATTATGGAAGACATTCTACTAACTCAGTAAACTTGGGTTTTGCTCCATCAGTGTATCACAGAAACCTGCAATGAAACTAGTGCATGGCTGCCAGCAGGGCAGCCATAGAAAAGACTTTGGAGATACTGTGATCGTTGCCATCTTGGCTGACAGGCAGGGAACTGACCCAAAGAGTTATGGTGCTAAAAGTCTGTGCTGGAGAGCCATGGCTCTGTGTACCTCAGGCTCGGTTTGCCATTTTGCCACTGAAATTCAGACCTTGGTGAGCATCTAGATCGTTCCTCCAAGGCTGGTGTACAGTAGGAATAGGGTTGTGTGGGTTGGTGGCTTTTTGGTTTTTTCTTCTGCACAAAACTGTTGCAAGTTAGATGAACACGATTAAAGGTTTTCAGATCTAGTCAGAAATTAAATTGTAAAGCTTTGGAAAAAAATCTGAACAGAATTAGTTCTGTATCTGACATGACTACATCAAAGCACTACATGGCAGAGAATTTTAATAGCCCATGTAGCAGCTGAAGTGTGCTTTGTTCTTCTTCACTCATCGAGGTTTGGGCTGCTTTACAAGAAGAGTTAAAAAGTTACATTTCCACTTATGTTACCTTATTTGCTTACTTTGCTGTTTCCTGTACATATAATTTTTTTGGAGGATTTACAAACCACACTGAGCAAAACAAGTGTTTCTTATTCTCAGGTAGCCTTTGTGGTTGTGCAGCTTAGCTGCCTGCATGTTAATAAGGCTACAATATCCAGACTTTATCAAATAATGCTGTACTACCTCTAGACAGTATGTACAAGTGTCACCGATTATTTCCTAGGTCTAAACTTTGAGTACAATCCTAACACCAATTACTGCTACTATATTAAAGCTGTTCAGTTCTTCTTGCCATGTTAAACTGGATTGAACCAAATATCTGCCAGAAGGCATCCAACCCATGCATATCTCTGTCTGAGGTGACTGAAGGTTCCTCTTCCTGTTACCATTCATTTTCTTAAGGCTAACAACCTTTTAAAAAGCAAACCAAAGCTAAAATCAAGACCAGCTTCTTACTACTTCTTTTTAAGTCATACTATTTTACCTCAGGAAAGCAGGAAGTCAGGAATGTATCACCAAATTTTTCCCATAAGAAAATACTTCAATTTCCATTTGACACATTCATATTCTCTGGTCATATGATATTTCTACCATTTGAAACACTGAGACATTTTCTGAAATGACATGTTCTTAAAAAATTTTCAGTCACAGGAACAAAAATGCTAACCTCAAAATATGCATTTTACTCCAAGGCCTTACACTGGAGGAAGTAATATTCAGAATCTGACCCTTCTGTAGTTTGTACAGTTCCATCAATTGTCAGACAGGGACAATAAGCCTCCTAGAGTTTTTAGAACCTAACACAATTTATTTCATTGACTAATCAGCATCAAAATTTTAGTATAATGCCTGTGCAAATTTTTTTTTCAGACTAAGCACAGAAAAGAATAAAGGAGGTGAATGTCTTTAAAAATTAAAAGCAGGTCATAGAAAATTTTAGAAAATGCTAGAGACACAAATGTTAGAGACAGAAGTAAAAAATGGTTACTATTTCAATGCACGATTTATAAAGAATCCTGGTACAGAGTGGACAAGGGCAAAGACCAGTAGAAATAAAAATAGTGTGTTGCAATTGTCATCTAGAAAGTAGCTGTTGCCAGCTAATTTGATTCAGCTGTGTAAGAGATATATATAGTGTTTAATACAGAAAGAAATGCTCCTTATTTTGTGCTGAATACAAAGCACCAGATGGGTGGTCTTGTATGAAAAAAATTTTGACCAATCATCGTCTCTTTAGCCTTGACAGCAAACATCATGTGACTTCTATGGCTACTGGTCAATACCAATGCATGAGCCTCCTTCCATCTCCCATTTCCAATAACGGTGTCCTGGGGTATGAGAAATAAATGTAGATTGCTTGTTACATGTATAAAAGATGAAGTTAATACTGTATAAATGCACTTTTTTCACAACCAAATTTCCAGTGATTTTCCCATCTGGTAGGTAAATCTTCAACCATTCTGTTCTCTACACTTGGCTCTCTCTTGTCTTGTAACTTGGTTGGCCATAATCAAAAGATATATAATATGAAAATACCTCTTCAACTACCCTAGTAGATTTCTTCCCACTCTCAATCTGAGTCAGACAGTGAGTTAAGCCATGAAAAGAGAAGCAGTCTTATGATCCCAACAATAACATGAGAAAAATGTAAATATTTCTTTTCATCAGACATCAGTTTAGCAGAACATAATGCAAGGATGCAATATACAAAACTAAGTCAAGCATGTGAAGACAATGGTAAATATGGCATTGAGCAGCAAAAGGCTAAGCATTGCATCCCTCAAATTTGGGTAGAAATACGCCTGTGAATGAGAACCAGCAATGTGAATCCTTCTTGACATTTTTCTTGCTGGTGACAACTTGCCAAAAGTAACATTTTAATAGATAGGTGCCATACATACGCAATAATCCTGGGAGCTGAGGACAATGCACCAAGAATGACAGAGATGTACTGTGTACAGCTGTGCAAAAATCCGTTTTGTTCAGCTGTGGCAAATTTATGTCACAAATCTGCATGTCACAAATCTGTATGTGCTGTACTTAAACATCAGAGTTTCTTTGAGTATGTTAAATGAGGGTCATTTTCCCCTCCTTCATTTTTTCTGCTGTTAAGCAGAAGAAAAATCTCATCTTGTCAACAGCAAGTTGAATCTGAGTCAGCAGTGCCCTGACAGCCAGGAGGGCCAACCATGTCCTGGGGGGCATCAGGCAAAGCATCACCAGCTGGTGGAGGGAGGGGATTGTCCTGCTCTTCTCTGCATTGCACTGAGATGGCCTCACCTTGAATATTGTGTACAGTTTGGGACACTGCAATATAAGAAAGATATAAATCTATTAAAGAATGTCTGAAGGAGGGCTAAGAAGATGATGAAGGGCCTTAAGGGGAAGCCATATGAGGAGCTGCTGAGGTCACTTTGTCTGTTCAACCTAGAGGAGACTGAGGGGAGACATTGCAGTTAAAGGTTCCTTGTGAGGGGAAGAGGAGGGGTAGACACTGACCTCTTCTCTGTGGTGACCAGTGACAGACCTGAGGTAATGGATGAAGCTGAGTCAAGGAGGTTTAGGTTGGATATTAGAAAAAGGTTCTTCACCCAGAGGGTGGTTGGGTACTGAACAGGCTTCCCAGGGAAGTGGTCACAGCACCAAGGCTGACAGAGTTCAAGAAGCATTTGGACAATCATCTCAGGTACACAGTGAGATTCTTTGTGCTGTCCTGTGCAGGGCCAGGAGTTGGACTTCGGTTATCGTTGTGGGTCCCTTCCAACGCAGCATATTCTGTGATTATGTGTGATTCTTTTTCATGGAGCAACTGTTCGTTTTTCAACTCGGGATCAAAGTTTCATTACAAAGAGGTTTTTATTTACTCTTTTTTCCTTCTTGCTTTTTTTCCTGAGCCTTTCAATAAATTATTTAAATTTGTATGTTTTTCATACATGAATAAATCAGATACGGTTTAGAGCTGAAATTTCCATAATGGAATACCTACCTTGGAAAAATATTCGAATTTGGGGAGTAAACTAGCAGTTACCCAGGGTTTCTAAAAATTTAGTTAAAAAGATTTCTTCCTAGTTGAGTTCAAGGTTGGTTAAGTCTTTCTTTTCCAAACGAGGGACCATTCAAGAAAAGCCAATGATAAGAATAAATTCCAATGACAGGGAAAGGGAGGGGTGGGGTGCTACTATATGTGTAAATGAAAGAGCTTTCAAGGAAATATTCTGGAGTATGATGTCTCTGACTCTTCCTCACAGTTCAAGATTGTTTAGTGATGAAAATAGGGCTTAAAAGAAATTTACTGTGGTAAGTTTTTGTCCTTCCTTTGTGTACTCAACATAAGATGCTACTGCCATATTTTTGTTGCTTGTTAGGCAAGCACAGATGTCTATATACAGTACTAAAAGGATCCCTCTCCTAATCATATTCCACTTATTTTATATTTATTTTTTTAAGTGCATAGTGTGGCGATAGATCTTGGAATGGATGTTTGTACAGCTATTTTTTTCTCCTAATATCTTCTTTTGCTCTGGGACAACAAATTAATACCAAGGGGACAAATCTGGGAATACACTTCTGATTTTTCTTTTCAATCAGTTCAGATGTAGTTATCCAGTAATTTTTTATGTGCAGCAAGTGTTCTAAAATTTGGGGTCATACTTTTTGAGTGTTAGAGATGTTTTATTCAGCAGTGACCGAAACTGAGTAGAAGTGAGAATATATGAATCATTATGTTAAAAGAAAAAGACCAAGGACGTTTTGAACAATACTCACTTTGATGAGTAAGTATGTTTCAAAAAAGTTAGCAGGCATGTGAATTTCTTGCATAAAAAGTCAGCATCCAACAAGCAACAAAAGCAAGTACGAGGTGGCAGTTGGGGTCAATATGCAAGTTAAATTAAACACTCTCTTATACTGAATGGGAACTACCTGTTTTGTATTATTCTTGCAGAGACCACACTTCACTCTGCAGCCTTTGAACTTTCATTTAAGATTCCAGTATACTGTGGATGGTAGTGGGAAAGTGCTGTGTACATCTACCTGCAGTCAGGAGGTGGAGTCCTCACAAAGGTAGTTTTAATACAGCTGTTGTAGGCAATGGGGTGAGACACCGCATGGCCATTCAAGCATACAGTGTCTGCAATGTAGAGATGCTTGTAGAGTATAAGCCTTGCAGAAGAGTATATTTATGGCTGCATCTTACTGTACCTTGGGAACTGGACTTTGGGGTCAGGCATGTTACTAAGAGTAGAATAGTTGTAACACTTGAAGCTGCAAACATTTTTTTCCTCCCTTTAATTACTGGTCAGTGCATCCAATGTGAAGAGCAAGATATCCTTTAATCCTTGATTGCTGTGTAATTGATTCCTCAGTTACTTAAATCACTTTTTTATCATTTAAACTCCTTATTTTTCTTATGTCAGTGTACCAACGCCTACTGCTTAGACCCCTTTCTGGTCTTTCATAACCTGGTTTTAGTAAAACTGTGTGAGTAATTATATGGCAGAGTGACAGGAGCAAGACAAAACTGGGAGTAGTGAGGCACTGAATGAATAATCAAAAAGGTTTAATACTATGTTTAAAATGTATTCCATTATTTTAAAAATTACAAATAGGGAAGCTTGCTGTACAACTCCATGGGAATGCATTCCCCAAGGCTTCTTCTGCTTTTAATAGGAAGCACAGTTAGAATAGGAAAAGCTATTTTCTTTTTTTTTTTTTTTGTGTGTGTGTGTGACAGTTTATCTGTCACGCACATATAATGACTGCCAGATTTAAAAGGTATCCCTTTTGAAACTGTTACTGTGTTCTGCTTGTACATGGTGTTATATTCCTCTTTCATCCTGTGTGGAAGAAATGCTGTTGTCTAAGGATGACTAGCTAAGATAAGTAGTATCCATACTGAGTCCGCTTCTCCGGCTAGGCCAGGAGTGATGAGATGGTCACCTGGTCCCAGGAACCTTTCTATGAACTATGTACATTACAACAAGAGCCTTAAGAAGAATCTATAAATTAAATTAAAACAAACAAACAAAAAAAAGCTTCCTGAGGTTTGGTGGTTGTTTTATTTCTTTTGACATATCTTTTATTGTTTTCTTTGCTTTAGGCTTTAGGATTAGATAGGAGTAACCTGGATAACACTGAACCAGAAGAGCTTGAGCTTGTGTGCATACGTTGTAGAAAAAAAGCAAAATTAGAAAAGTTGTATATACTTCTTCAATAAGAAAAGATTGCTTGTCTTTAAGCATTCAACTTCCAAGTGTAGGAAACCTTTGTAACTTGAAGATGTTAACTTTGATAAAAATCACAAAAGCCATTATTTATTATGAAAACTAAATTATTAAGCTATGTCTGTGGGAAAATAAATATGGTTCAGGTTTACATTGTTCATTTCAAAAGGAGATTCCTTTTAATCTTATCTTTTTTAAAACTCTATATTTTCCTGAATTTCTGGTATCTTGTTTTATAAACATATGCCATATTGTATAGGCACCTGTCTTTGTTCCTCAGGTAGGGAAAAAACATTTGGGTCTGCATTTAATTTTGTTAGCAGTGGTGATATAATTTCAAACTGCTCAAGAGAGCATTTTGTATTACTAGTGTATGGTACTACACTTATAGATGTCACGATGTCTAATGTCCAGCAGTGGTGAACACTGTCTCTTATAACTTGTTTCTTAAACTTACCAAGTGTGATTTTAAAATAATTTAAAGTGTTTTGATTCTATTACTCTCACTGGAAGTTTTCTCTAGTCCCAGCACATTGATCTCCCTGATGTGTTGGTGGAAGATAGTTACACCTCTCCTCAACCTTTGCTCTCCTAGGCTGGAAAGACCAAACTCCTCTAGTCTTTCTATAGAAAATTGTTCTATTTCCTGGACATTGCTGTAGCCTTGCTCCATATATGTCTTTCTTGGATGACCTGTCTACAGTTTCCAGATGAAGACTATGCAACCCTTTAAGGGAATACAGTATTTCTAGATTTTTACTGAAAATCTCTCTCCAAACACTTCATAGGATTGTTTTGCCCTTTCCTTAGCTACATCACTTTGTGTCCCTTTACTGATCAACTGTTACACAGATTGATTCCTTCTTGCTCTGGGAAAACAAAGGGAAATATAATTTCTTTATCACAGGTTTTATATCTATGTGTAGATTTGAAATAAACTGTAGCATGTTACTGTTAAAATGCAGATCATGTACAAAAGTCAGAGTAGTTACCTGCAGTAAAAAAGTAGATAACCAATGACTGAAAAATCTTTGGTTTAGTTTCTGTATCTTTATTATTTAAGAAATGGTCCTAGATTGGTCACAGCTGCCAAACAGTGTTATCAAAAATTTAAAACTTTTCCTTTACTGTCACCTATAACTTTCTTTACCACATCTGTCCTTTTATTAGATTTTTTTTTAAATTTAGAGTAATTAGGCATTTTTATTAGTCCTGGGGAAGAATAACCCCAGGCACCAGTGTAGGCTGGGGGCTGACCTGCTAGAAAGCAGCCCTGTGGAGAAGGACCTGGGCATCCTGCTGGGCAAGAAGCTGTCCATGAGCCAGCAGCGTGCCCCTGTGGTCAAGCAGGCCAATGGTATCATGGGGTACATTAGGAAAAGCATTGCCAGCAGGCCAAGAGAAGTGATCCTGCCCTTCTACTCAGCCCTGGTGAGACCTCACCTGCAGTGTTATGTCCAGTTCTAGGCTCCTCAGAGAGACATGGAGCTCCTGGAGGGAATCCAGCAGAGGGTGACAAAGATGATTAAGGGACTGGAGAGTCTCTCTTAAGAGGACAGGCTGAGGGAGCTGGGCCTGTTCAGCCTTGAGAAGAGACAGCTGAGAGGGGGCCTTATCAATGTCTATAAACATTTGAAGGGACGGTGTCAAGAGGATGGAGCCAGGTTCTCCTTGGTGGTGCTGAGCAACGCGGTAAGAGAAAATGGGCAGAAACTGATGCACAGGAAGTTTCACCTGAACATGAGAAAGAACTTCATTACTATGGGGGTGATCAAGCATTGGAACAGATTGCCCAGCGAGGTTGTGGAGTATCCCTCACTGGAGATATTCAAGAACCATCTGAACACACTTGTGCAGTGTGCTCTGTGATGACCCTATTTGAGCAGGGAGGTCGGACCAGGTGACTCACTGTGGTCACTTCTAACCTTAACTGTTCCATAATTCTGTGATTCTGTAATTTGCTATTTGTCCTTTTCTTCCTGGAGATCAACACACAGATTCAGTGTCATTCACCGGTCAGGTACAAACTGAAGTCGTACAATTAATGCTGACCATTAATGCTGACCATTACCATAAATATACATTACTGTGAGCAGCCTGACAGGGATTTTTTTTCCTGCCCACAACTAATTCCATAGTATTCCCTACTCTCACTCTTCAAGTCATATTCTTCTACTTCGGTCAATGAATTACTTCAATGAACTATCATAATAGGAACTTATACAATATTATTATAATACTTCTGAAAAACTGGATTTTTAAGGTGACTTGAGGTTCACAGAAGGTGTAAAAACCAATTAATATAACAGGAAATATAGAACAGCTTCCAAAACTTTGAACTTTTTGCCTTCCTCTTTTTTATTTTATCTGACATTACAGTTTTGTGAGTTTTCTTTAACTAGTTAACAAGATCATCTTCATTAAATCCTGATCTTAAATGGCAGCAGAAAAACTCTGTACTTATACATTTAACTCGATAACTCTCGTTCGGTTTTTTTTCTTTCCTTTCCTACCCTCCTTTTAATGACTCATCCTATTAAAATGTCCACTTACCTATAGTTTAAAGAATGAGAACAAATAAAAACTTCCCAAGGATATAAAAAATTAATTTTGAGGAAATGAAACACTGATGCCACAGATAATTATATTATCCCCATATTTTCCAAGTGCCAAGGCTTGTCAGCTTGGTTTTATTTCAATACCAATAGCATCTCTCTATGATACCATGTTTTTGAGATCACTAGTCACTTATTGAATTTGTTTCCTTTTTCTATCACACAATATTTTGTGTTCGACCTCTGCCACCCATTCTTGCTTTTTCAGTTCAATGCAGGCATTACACTGGCAACTTCTCCTACACAATACATAAAAATTAAAAGTACTCTTATGATCTTCTACTGGAGCCTCCAAAGAAATACAGCCAAATTTCATTTAATTGAGAACTAACTCAATGCATAAAGATCCTGTTTTTTGCAGTGATTTTCCACTTGTTGCTCAGTTTTTGGTATAGATGTGCCTTTAGGAATGCAAAATCACTCCAGACTTTTGATTATTTAGTTTCCAAATTTCAATTTCCACTTTTATTCAGGCAGTGTTTGGATTAAATTATGGTACCTTTTCATGACAGAAACTGAAACATGGTATCTTTAAGTGGCATTGTATTAGACCTACAGATGAAAAATAAAACCTGAAAGGCCCTGCTGTTGCTGGAGCAGAGCATCAGACTGGAGTAGAGATACTGCCTTTCCTTTTGAGTGTTATAAGCTTTCAGAGCACTGATGATGAATGACTAAATTTCAAAGAAGGACATTGCAATAAACCCTTCTTTGCAATTCCACCGTCCTGTGCAAATAGCCCCATTTCAGGGATGTTAAGGCTGCTTTCAAGTTTTTTTGTATTTAATAGGCTAAAATGGGAGTAGTTATCACTTCTAATGTATCCATTTGAAAGCAGGAAAGTAAATATCAGATTATTCTTAATACTTAATAAACAATTCACTATTAAACTTTTCAGTGAACAAACCAGGTGAGCCTTAGGATTAGAGAGACAGTGACCTTGTCTTTTACCAGTCTAGGAATTAGTGCATAAAGTCAGATATGCAGGAAATTTGCAACAAACATAGCAGTTTATGGACCTTTTTCAAAAACTGATGACTTAATGAATTCTACATGGATATCTATGCTAGATCCTTGGCAAGAATACATTTTCTAGCATATATTATTATAAGGACAATTTCATCAGTGTTTCTCACATAAACTTGCATACCAAGGTTTTTCAACAGTGATGGAAATGACATCAAAACTTTTCTTTCACTGAGCTAGATAAACTTGAACACACTGAGTTTACCTAGGATAATTAAGCTCTGAATAACAGCAGCTACTTGGGAACAGTGAATTGTTGTGAGTGGTAGAAATTCCAGTCAGAATGAGAGCCCAGGGAACATAAAGTTAGTTAAAATTTTTTGTTAAAAGTAGTTTTTCACAAAGATACTTTACTCTTTCAAAATGGAGGGTATCCTTCTTTTGCTGTAGCTCGTATGAGATTTCATAAAAGTATTTTTCCAGCTCCTCAAAATATAGCACAAAATAATGTGAAATAGATTCTTCCTATTTTGAAGCATTCTGCATTGAAACTGAGCATCAGATGAACCTCCAAATAAAAGGAAAGTGCAGCATTCATTATGTCTGAATTTTTTTTCATTTTATGACAATTCCCAGTGCTTTTGAACAGCACCTGACAACAGAACAGCGTAGGTGAAGCGAAGCGTGAAAACCCTCCCTTGTTCCCCTGCTCTACCCTAGTTAAATACAGTTAATGAACTGGAAAATTGATATAAATAAAACTGGTGCTGGTTATCTATAGGACATATCAGCATTGAACTGGTCAGTGATTCATGTTTAGCCTGATTAAAGTGAAACCAGCCTTATTTTTTATTCCTTCATCCTATGCTAAGCAGATGGTCTATCACTCTCAGGCGACCATAAAAGTACAAAAGTCTCTCAGAATGAGTTAGATAAAAATGCAGTATATAATGAAAAATCCTTAAAAATAATTGTGTAAGTGGTCACATAATGTCAATCACAGAGACTTAAAACTATGCCATATATGCCATGCAACGATGCATCCTTGCTATAGAAATGGTCTCTACTTGACTTTTAAAAATTTGTCATTTTGAAATAATTTACTTTAAAATATAGATCAGGGCAATCAGTTTTTTTGAGCATACTTACACTTGCTTAGTGAAAATATTCATAACAAAATACTGTCATGTTGAATTATATTTTTTAATTTAGAATTTGTACTTACATTCTAAGAATGGCAGCTGTATTTCATTGCTCTATCTGCTTTTCTGAAGTTCAGGAGCCTAATGTTACTCCTTACCTGATCCATATCCTTCAGGACTTCAAACTCCCCCCATGCATGGTCACTGCAGCCCAGGTTGATTCCAATCTTGAAGTTGTGTCATGAATAGTGAATTCTATTTTTATTTGCAGTCTCTATTGTGACAACTTAAAATATTTTGTGAAAAATCACAGACATTGTGCGTGAAATCACCGAAGAAATTCACAATATATTCTTGGAAATTAATAGTGGAATAATACTTATGACCACTTATATATATCTTAAGCAACACAGGGGCTTAAAACACGGGCCATGAAAATTTTATAATACAGATTTTTCTACAAGTGTGAAGGCAAATCGCATTTGGACTTAACTTTTTTAGCAAACCTCCACTAAAAAACACATTACTTCCATAGTGATGTAAACCAAATTCTGAATAAGCTGACAGAAACCTCTAAAAAAAAGCTGTTCAGTAAATAAAATAATCTAAAAAGAATGATCAAAATGGGAGTTTTCTATGGAAGTGTATTAAAAGTGGCTAATAGATAACATTGTTTTTTCAACCTTTAGTGTTTTCTAGTAAAAACAGATTAAGGCGCTGAGGGAACCTTGGAATGAACAAATGAAAGGAGTGTTCAGGGTAGAGCTACTCCTTCACTCACTGATGTGTAATAAAGGGAAAATCCCTCTATTATGACAGATTTGTTTAACCTCCAAAACAAAGTATCTGAATTCATTCCACCATTGGTTGTTTGTTGTTCTTTTATTACTACAATGCCATCTTTCAACTCATACTTTGACCTCTTTTAGAGTGATGGTCAATCTCATTGGTAATACAAGAAAGTGAAATGTTCATAATTTATAACCAAGCTGTGTACAGCTTTAATAATGTTCCTCCTACTGCAGCCTGTTCAACCATGTAAACCTGTTAAATCTGTATTTATTTCTTTGGTGAAAAAAGTGGAATCATCATCACTCATAAGTTACTGGTTTTCCCTCTATTGTTGCTAAACCTACATCAATTTCTTGTGATTATTTGCCTTCATATATTAATCTTTGTTTTATTTTGAGGCAGCAAACATATTTGATCTGTATTCTTCAGTATTTGGAAAGGGTACTGAAGAATGGTAAATCACTCCAAGAGTGATTTACCCTTTTTCACCTTTATTGAAAGCTAAGGGTAACTGGGGTAAATCACTCTTGTAGTGATTTACCCCAGTTACCCTTAGCTTTCAATAAAGAATTTCTTGAACAACTCACAAGAACAGCTAAACATTACCTTGTACTGGAAGTGAGGAACTGTAAAGTAACAATGAGTAAGCAGCAGCAACAGTGGTAGCAACAGTAAGAGATGTGCCCAATGGATCTAAAAAAAAGCTTCATTTAAAAAGGAGAGGAAAAAAGAGAGCTAGATTATTTAAAAGTTATCAGACCTCTGCAGTCAAAATATTCTTTGGGGAGATATCTCATAACAACATACTAAATAAAGATGTAATACTTCTTACACTAGTAAGAGGGAAGCAGAGACAACTATGACAAGTAAAAGCAAACATCAAATTCTCTCTAGTGGTCTCCTTTTAATTACCTTGTGCAGTAATTCTCTCTAGTACAGCAAGTGGCACACTGCTGTTCTTGTAAAGCAATGTAAAGGGTGAAAAAAGGAGTTTTACCTTTTTTCAAGAACCATCTACCCTGCCTTCAGGAAGTAGTCTCCCAGTCTAAGCTGGAAGGTTTTAAAAGTCTGTGTTTAAAGCATGCAAAAGAGGAGGAGAGAGTAACAAATAATCCAAGCACAAGTATTCTTTGTCACACTCAAGTATACGTTCTCTTTACGATTCTACATGAAACAAGAGTCACTGTTAGCAGCCAGTGACCTGCAGAGCAAAGTTTAAACAGTGTGTGTGTATGTTTTCCTTACCTGGTTACTCTTGTAGTTCCTAGAATATGAAGTTGGAATGGTATCAGAAAGTTTTTGGCACTTTAGTGACTGCTTGGCAGAAGTTTTAATGGCAGACGAAGAAAACAAATGGCAAAAATATCCAAACTCAAATCAAATCAAAACAATCAAAAGAAACTACAAAACAGTTTTTAATTTCAGGTCTTATCTGTATAAAACATAAAACAGCCACTAGAAATGGGTAGAGTGTTTTCTTTCCAGGAAAACATTAGGCTGGAAAGAAAGCAGAATCTGATGCTAGAGATAAATATATCGAAATTAGGTAAACATCTAAATTTTGGATGGCATTTTAAAGTAACCACCCAGAAAGCTTTGTCTCCTACAGTAATGTCTTTAAATTGAGAGAGCGTTACAGTCACTCTGACATTAACGGAAAAAACAGCTTGTTAATATCAGTGCCTGTCATCTGCAAGCTTTCCATTTACCCCAGCAGAGTAGTCCTGATTTGTGCCAAGGCATGGGAGAAGCATTGCTCTAATTTATTTTACTTATGGTCCCCACTAAGGCTATTTATCACATATTATATAGGCCATGTTCACATATGTAGGTCCTGGCAGATACAGTGAGCAGACTTCATCTCAAGCCTATCCTTTTGCATGAACCATATTATTCATTTCACTTGAGGGTAGTGATTTCTAAATTTCTGTTCAAAATCCCCAAGCCTCTCGTTCCTTTTGTAATTTAGATGTAAAGAAGAGTTCAGAGATCTACAAGTAACCTTTACGAATATCAACAAAACACAGTACAGGGGAAAAGTATTATTAAAAAAATATAAAGAAGAAATACAAACAAAGAAAACCAAACCTGCTTTCCCGATTCCTAAAAGAAGGAGTGATGCAGCTAACAACAGATATTCCCAAAAGACCTCTGAAAAAGACTTTAGGTTTCTGACTGTCAGATTCAAGAGAACAGTCCAAGAAAAGCATGCAGGCAAAAAGTCCTTATAGGCAAAATCCTCCTCTGAGAGAGATGGGGAAGATCCAGAAGTCACTGTCCTGTGCTACACTCCCTGTTAGAGAACAGAACAAAACCAGACCAAACAATCTTTGAAGGGTATATTCACAGCTATTTTACTCAATGTAGGCCCATTAGTTTCAGTGCAACTGTACTACTTTGTACTACTTAAAAACTGGTGTTACAAAAATGTGGAAACCCCCAAACTAGAGAACAAACAATGGTGAATGTTCCTTAGGATATCTGAGAATGTTATTTTTCCTTTTATATTTCTTTATTTAAACATGGAATTTTTTTTTCTCTCCACAAATAAATAAACAAAGTAAACTCATTGAGTCAGCCCTATAAGAACAGGAAATAATAAATCTAGAAATTCTGAATGCATTTTTTAATGAAGGTACAAAAAAGGGAATTATCAAAATTTGCTGCAACATTTTTTCTAGCTTTTGGTAGCAATTGTTCAGTGTATTGAAAATATGAATAAACTGAAAGTATTTTTAGTCTAATATATTTTTTCTTTACTGTAATTATAGTATTACTCAAGGCTAACATTTCATTAAATCCTATTTCTGAAAAGACTAAAATTTAATTTAAGATACATATTCAACCCAGTAAAAGTAGAGATGATTATGATTAGTACTATTATATTATAATGTGTTTGCAAGCATACATTTTTTCTGAACTCACAAGGATAAAACCCATACTTAGTAGTTGGCATCTGAGATTTATTCTCCTGAATTATTTTAGGACAGAAGATACCTATCAGGTATTGTAATAATTCTAAGCACTATGTGAAATACTACTGTGGTGCCCACTCATGATTTATTACATGATGCTTTGTATCAGGACGTAAAGTTGAAACAAAGAAATGACATACGAAGCACTAAAATGAATTAAGTAGATTCAAAGAAGCCTTTGAACTTAACCTCTAAAGGTTTATGGAGTGCATCAGAATATCATCAATCTAGTTTCAAGAAAGGTAAAAAAAAATGCAGAATCCCAGCCAAGGTTTAGATCAGACAGATTTGTGTCCCCTTGCCCTGAGAGGAACTGATTTACTAGAATGGTATAATATGAACGGAGTCTTGAAACCAACCACAGAAATGTGTTATTTCAACTTACTTTCTCCTGGAGAGTACAGGAACAGACTTAGAATATACTACTAGAACACCGAAACTAGTTAAAAAGTTTCTGAATATAATCTAAATTTACTGTGAACACCTACTCACTCTTGGCAGCAATTCAGACAAATGAAGACTCAGTATCACTACTTTAAGGCTTGTTTCACATATTTTCTAGATTCAGAAGTGGCTCTTTAGTAAAATCATTGCTTTTCATCAGCAAAAATGACACGTTTTACATTCATATTGTATAGCCAGTCTTTGCGAACAAAGATTTGGGAAAGGTCTTTACCCTTCGAGCCTGCGCGGTGGATTTTTTAGGTGAGACGCAGTGTATGCTGAGCTGAGCCCACCCTTTAATCCTAAGGTTCATCTGCCAGGTCCGAGCGAGCTCGGACGGCGGCAGTGAGGTCCTCAGCATGTAGGTGTGTTTAGAGTGACCTTCTCTTAGATGGATGACCTTACAGGGCTGACGAGCTCCATCTGCCCAAGGGAGTTTCCCTGACTGGGAATCGAACATGGGCCACAGCGGTGAGAGTGCTGCATCCTAACCACTAGACCACCAGGGGTCCCCTACATTCATATTACTGTGACTATTAAACACTTCTACCAAACTGGTAGGTCTGAAGTGGGAGGAAGAGAGCAAGTTCTGTATGTCTGCATTCAGGTAGAGCATTAGCATAAAGAAGCCAGGCAGAGAGAGCCAGTATGGATTGCAGAGTCAGATCTTGACTGCAAAATTCAAGATTGTTCTCTTAGAAGAATACATCACTGCTTCAGTGAGGCACAGAAGAGCACCATGACTCTGTAGCAGCCAATAGACACGCTCCCTTCCCTGTGAAAAACAACCCTTGTTATAAGTCTGGGTCACTAAGAAGATAAGGATGTGTGCACAGACCTTCTGATGAAGGTCAGAGAGCCTCTGCTGCTACCTCAGTGCCTGGAGGAAGATCGAAGTCTAGCTCTTCTTCTAGGGTGAATTCTGACTGAAAGTATCTGAAGTCCTCATGAAGCCCCATCAACACATTAATTTACACACCCGTCGAGATGCAAATGAAGGAAAATATGTTGTGCGATGCATGTATGACCTAAGTCACCAAACCCCGCCTGTAGCACTTGATTTTCCCGTCTCCCAAATTTCTAGTATAAAAGGGGCACTTCAGGACAGCAAGGGCAGGAGCAGGAAAACACTTCTGCCATTTCCAACTGGAATGCAATGGGGTTTATTTGTTGATAAATTCCTATACCTTTTCTGTAGTATACACTACAGGCAAGAGTAGTTTCTGACAGCCAGCAGTCATAACACCCAATGCACACGAGGAGATAAACACTATATTAACTGTCTGTTGAGAAAGATTAAATGAACACTAAAGAGGACTCCCTGCAAAAAGGGAGGGGGGGAGAGAGAGGTAAAGAAAATTGTAGCACAGCCAAGACAGAGAGGAAAATTAGAGGAGGAAGAATACCTTGTGGATTCTGGCTTAAAGCATGCAGATATACAATAAAGCCTGACCAGTGGGTTGTTATAATTCAGGTGGTTTCATGATGATTTAGAGAACAAGTTCAGGTCACACCTGTGAAAGAGGGCAATCAGTGTGAAATTACTTTCATTTAAAGGGTAGGAGCAGATGCAGATATTGTCAATGCTTCAGTAAATCTCTGTTTACCTAAACAGTTGTGAGAACGTTATTTTCTAAAATGCATTTTCTAAATCTCTGACTCATCCTCATTAAGGCTGAGAAAAAAACCAAGGTGAGTAAGGTAATTTTCTTACATATATTATGCAAGATCAAAATGTGTTTCACATTTTGCAACCCACTTATTCCTGCAGTCTAAATGAGTCATTACAAAGCAACTCAGGACTATTATGTAAGTAGCATAGTACTATTTTACTGAGTTAAATATTTTATTTGACCCAGCTCATAATCCAGATTACACAAATAAAAAGCGATGTTTCTCTATTGATCTCAGTGGGTAGTTGATGAAATTGGATGAGTCTGCAAGAAGAAAAAAATGCTGTCACTCCTCTGGTATTTATGAAATGTTTAGGTTTTCTTATTAGACATATTTATGTCCAAATTTTGCCCCAGTTGGTCCACTATGGAGTAATGAGTTCCAAAACACCAACAGAATAAATATCACAGCAACAACTTCTCTTACTCAATTTCTAATTTTTGGCCTTTGTTTCCTATTGTTCTGACAGAAAAAAATAGTTTTTTGGTTATTTTAGTTATTTGGTTATTTTACTTAATAGTTTTGCTAAATTTTTTTAGACCTTTTTTTGCCTGATAACCATCTGCTTTATATATTTTTCCATTTTCCACATTACATATACCTATTCAGCAGAACCTTTAAAATATCTTTGCTTCCATTTATGTTAAAAATTGCTGATTGTGACCATTATTCTCAATTTCTTCTTCTCATATTATATCACTGTCAACTGTGAACTGTCACTGAAATGCTCTTTTACCCTCATGTCTTATCTTCAGCAATTTTCCTTTTCTGTGGAATTACAGCAAAACTGCAGAACTCTTATATCAGTCTAAATTGCATATCTGATATACAACTGTAAATAAGAAACCTTACAAAAGCTGTAATTATGAGGTCCTGAACTTTCTTATTTACCTAGCATTAAAAAGAAAAAAAAGAAATCCACATAGGGCAAAAGTACTCATTTGACAGAAGTGATGCTCCTGTTGTCTCAGTCACTTCAGATCAGTGGAGGACTAACCACTTCCCTGCTGGAAAACTTTTTTATGTGTAATGCTGATTCCAAGAAATTCTTCAGTAGTGCAGCAGATAGTCCTTAATGTATGCAAGGTTAACATCACAGCTTTGCAGTGCCAGAGTAGAGAAAACCTACACCTCTGTTACTGAGCATGGTGATTTGTACTCACCCACTGCACGCTAAACTACTGCATTTTTTCCCTAAAATTCAAGACCACATTACATACTCATAAAATTAACACTTAATCTGCTGATAAGTAGCTTGGAGGGTAACAGGGATCATATGACAAGCTAAGTGATGCTGTCACAATATGAAATATAATGTTTTCTTCAAATGTCAGGACACGTACAGTATAATGAAGAAGGTGATCTTGTTTGTTCCATAGAAGAGCAATGCGTCTGACATAATATTTTAACACGTAAAATCTAAATGTGTATATACTAAAAACCCATGGTAATTAAATATGTATTTATATAAATATTTGAAAGCAGAGCCAAACCACTGGCGGTGCAAATTGACACTGAAGACAATTGAATTAGGGTGAAAGTCTTCCCAATTCTGGACTTTGCAAGATGAGTATTGTAGAGCCATAGGTGTTCTGTGTATATACACGGATTTCTGTCTTTTGTAAGTATGTTGAGGATGACTTAGGAAGAAACAATGTCAGTCAAAAGGAGACAGTGTTTAAAAAGCTTCCTACAAAATAATACACCAGTTCTTTCACCACTATTTCCCATATGGATAGGAAAAGAAATTGAAAATACCCAAACAAAATAAGCTATGTCCAGAAGAACCCATGAACACCAGATGAAAACAAAATATACTTTTATGCATTTCAGGAAAGTTAAAGATAGTTCTACTACTCAGAACTGATGTATATTCAACAAGATTAACCCTATAGATACATTCAAATTCTTACAAGGTAAGGATAAATAATACAAGTTTAAATTATCTACACATTTGGCCTGTGGTTTCCTTGCCCTCAAAATTATCTGCAAATTTACCTAAACAGTGAACAATTATAATTTCCTACTAGAAATCATCTGGAGGTCAGAGCTAAAAAAAGATTAAATATTAGATTTTGCACCTCTGGAACGAGTTGACCTGAAAATAAAACTACTAAAATTTAATTTCTTGGAAGATATATTAATTTTAATAAAACATAAAAATTTCAAACACTTGTTTTTTTAAACAAATTAGTAATTTGTAATTTTGTCCTGAAGCAATGCAGTGATTATCCCACAAGTTCAATACTATTCAAAATACATCCTCAAAGGTGTATTTTCATAACATGGTTTAGTTTCTTTTTTTTATATCTACTACACAAGACAATGATTAGAAATATATATATGCAAGCCAGTATCTTAGCATTACCGACCTAAAAGGCTGTCATGTGTGTCTTCTTATAACAGAGTACAGAAACTAAAAGTACTTTAATCTCAACCTGTTTACAGTTGCAGTACCTGCAACAATCACATTTGACCTACAAGATTTATAGCAAGTGAAAGTGTGTTTGTTCACATAAACGTATGTATATGAGCATTTATGTGTACAAATTTCCTTTCACTGTCCATTAGTGTTGTTACATTACTGTAAAGATCTCAATTGCTGTGGAAGTTCTTAAAAGTGTTTCTAATAGGGAGTGCAAAACATTTCTTAAGTTCAGAATGTCAGCACTTGCATTTATTCCTCTATATCATGACCAAGAGGTCTCTGATTTTCTCACTCATTCTTTATTAACAAAATGAAGTACAAAAACACCTATTTGATATTAATATATAAAATGCATATCATGACATAATGAACACCTCAATGTAAATTATTTGCATATTTTCGTCTTAATACCACAATGACAAAACTCACGCACAAACATCTAGAACCCTACCTTTTAATTCTCGTCCAAAATGAGTTTAGATTATGTCATTTCTAGAATATGGGTTGATATTTAGAAAAATATAATCCATTAAACAGGAGAATAAACTACAATACCAAGAAACATGGTCTACCACCATTCGTGTGAAATATTTGTAAACTGACTAATCAAAATTATTCAGAGTGAAGCTGAATAAAATCTGAGGAGAAATCATGTCACGTCAATATGTAACACAGCAATCTTAAAAGAAGTATGCAGATGATAGACTGGAAGGACAAAGAACTAAAAAGTAAGATAATGTTCTCACACACGAATTCATATCACAAATATAAAATTAACTTAATTAATTACATCAGTGAAAATCAAGACACAACTAGAAGACTGCAGAATAAACTTTTAACTGCATCCATATCCCTAGCGAAAACTTCTCTCCAAATTTTGACTGTGTTTCTTACCTGCCGGAACTCAGACTTGAATTCCAAAGTGTCATCTTGAAAAAAAAAAAGAAGCAGCAGAATCCTGGTCCACTAAAGTCTTCTACACCTAATCAACTGGAATGTAATTAAAAAAATTGCATTTATTATTATTAATTCTCACTCAGTGGAAGAAAATTATTTTAGCCAGAAATGAAAGAAGAAAAATACAAGATGTGCAAACAACCACATTGAAAAGGGATAGTGTACGGATTAAAATAACTGCATTCAAGTGACTTTTCTGGCATCCTACTCTTTTATCACAAACACTTCTCCTTTCGCTAAATTACCAAACAAGATAGCGAAGTTTGCACTCATCTGACAAAATTTCTTCCAATATTTTCAGGTATTTACAAGAGAATTGTATACATGCCCTGCACACTGACCTCTACAAATATTGACTAGCTAAGACATCACCACCTACTTTCTATGTAGAATATCTTTTCTTCATAGAAGAAAAGCTTGTCCCATTACCCAAATTGTTCACTATCAGGCTTTGATTACAGAATCTCACAATAAAGTAGAGTAACTAGCATTCCTCTCCAAAAATGGAAAACCAACGCAATTGCGTTCACAGTTTCAATAGCATGGGGAATTATTCCTCTGGATCTGACTTGTCAGCCTCCTCACTGACCTGAATTCCTCAAACTTTCTCTGTGGTGCTTCTGCAAATAGCCATAGCTTACCCTGACACAGAAGCTCTAGAACACAAAGATCAAGCCACAGGTGCTGAAATTGTTCAGGTACATCACTGAGATATGACTGGCCACTGCTAATTCACACAGGGGAAATTAAAAAAAATTACTCCTAAAAACTTAGATTGTGTCTTTGATGGCTCCTTATTCTGCGTGACGTCTGTTAATTACAGAAAACAGTATGTAGAGAGATAACACTCAGATATAAGCCAATATTTATAAGCTCTCTCCCTTTTCAAGTACAACAACCTAAAATGAATAAGCTGTAACCTGACAAGTCTCAAGATATCTAAGCAATACACAAAACCAAAGGTTCACAGCTGCCTCTTAGGACTCTAGGTATCTCAGTAAGAATCCTGAAAATGTCAGACCATAAGGAAGAAAAAGAACCCTGGACTTGCTGGCATTTTTGATTAGTAGCGAACCCTGCTCATGGAGAAGTTGTTTTGTCAGAAGATTGGAAGTACCTTCTGTACTGAGGTACAGAATTTCTCAGAAATACTCCCTAATTTTCTAAGTAATAAATATGTTCCAAGTATTTTGATAAAAGACAAAGCATTTGGTCATGCTGACCTTAATTTTTTTCGCTTTTACTGAATGACAAATTATAAATCAATAGCCAGTTAATGGCAATGTTTAGTCATCAAAAACAGATGCAAGGTTTTGATTATTAAGAATGTACGCATTCTAACTTCTTACTGTGTTTCTGAGTCCTGGACATTACAGCCCTAGTTAATGAACTTTTGCCATATCTATCATAGAAATCAAGAAAAATACACACTACATCAGATTCAAATTCCTTTGGCTGGAAGCAGGAGTTGCCCAGACGTTAATACATGCTGCACCACAAATTACACAGGATCAGCCTTCACTTTTATTTTGTGGAGCTAATCAGCAGGTAAGTTTATTGATCCGTAAGAAACTCATTCTCCTGAGCAATACGCAAAGGGTAGAGAGTAAGTATGTAGCTGTGTAATTAACTTACAATTATGTAAGCAATAAAGGTATAATTTAACATTATTAATAGGTTAAAAAATTGTAAGGAATTTTCTGGCATTTAATTAACATTTGCCAAGACAGTCTACAGAAAATTAAATATCAATTAAAAAAATACTGACATTTAGTTAGATATTCTATTAGTTTTCACAATTATTAACTTACTATAGCTGGCTTCTAAAAATCCAATTAAAAGTCTAAATATTCGTTACAATTTTTATGTGTGAAAATCTAATTATATTTGTGTCCTATAATTTTAACTAGATTACAACATTGTCATTTCTACTAAGTCTCACTAAATGCTCTTTTAATTGTCAGTTAATGCTTAATTGACATCACTGTCATAAAACCACAGACATTTCTTTCCTTTTATGGAGAGTTGAACAAATTTCTCCATTTGTATTCTCCATTTACTGCATATGAACATCACAGCCTGCTTAATGGGCTCTGTCTGAGGCCTGCTCTTGGCTAGTATCTCCTTAATGGTTTGATGGACAAAGTTGGCCTTTCAGACCCAAACAACTGAGCGTGACTGAAGACCAATGACCTGAAGAACAATCATGAGCTAGAATTGGTGCAGTGTTGCTAAACTGGAGAGACGCTGCTGCATGTCATGAACATCTGAAGAAGGTCTGATCCAGAGTTTCCTTTCACAGAGGACTGAAACAGAATTCAATTTTGAAATTCTACAAAATTTACTAATAACTTCCTTCATTATTCATCTCACCCATTTGCCCAGGTACTTTCTTCTCCCATCTGCCATTATTTCCATTTTCTCTTCCCTTGCCCTCACCTTGCCCTGGGGTTATTGCTGCCAGAGTTTTGGGGTTTTGTTTTGGTTTTGGTTTTGTTTTTTAACATTAGCTTCACCTGATCAAGTTAAGAAGTTCCTATGGAAGAAGCTGACTTTGCCCAGCATCTGGCATGACTAAATGCATCTGGCCTCCCCAGATGTTTTGGAAGGCATAGAACAGTTAGACGCATACAAGACCAGCACAGATCTGGCAAAATCAACAATTTTTTTTTCTTCATTCATCCCCTAATTGTACAGGCAAAAGAAGACAAATAAGTTTTTCCCTACATTTTCAACATGCAAGGACCCTAGTTTTGGAGCAAGTAATTCAGTTTCCATATTTAATATCAGTGATGTGAATTGGTGGTAGTTATGACTTTGAAAGGTTTTAGCTATATGTGTCTGTCTTCCTCAATGTGCAGATACAAAGAAAGTGGATAAAACTGTCCTCTGCTGTTACTGAGAAACAGTATGGTTCTTCAGAACATGCACAGGAAACTACTATACTTCATCAGTTCCTGGTTACATGATTGCTATGAAACAATGGCAAAAGCTCTTGATGCTGATGTGAGAAACTTGATGACATTGTAACATTTGTTTTTACTGGCCCTCCATGATATGATATGTACCAACACAGGGTAAGAAGTGGGGCAAATTGTGACTTTGAAGTAGCTTCTTTTTTCTTCTCGAAGTTTAGGATTTTCATCTGGTGATGAGAGATCCAGTGAAAAAAGCTGATGTTTTCCTCTGCCATTTCTATGATCCTGTGCCACTGTGCATGATCACTGGTACAGCTGCTGAGTTTTATTGCAGGAATGACTGTACTTCATAATGTCCATATAGATTACTTACAGATACTCCTTTACACCAGACACATACTTCTACAGTTCACTTTTAATGAGATAGAAAAACAGGAACACAATACTTGTATTTTTGAATATGGACATCTCTTAGGATGAAAACCATTATCCTAATATGATCTGACGCCGTTCTTTAGTTTTGGCCACTGGAGTAGTTGCTATCATGTTAATATGCATGTAAATAAAAAAGCTGTAGGAAATAATTCTTAGATATTACAGAGCTTCAGCCAAAGTCAGGTCCAAGATATTTCTTGTTCTAGTCACAAGGAACAGTACTTTATGTTAGTTGATCTGTCCTTATCTCTGATCTTAACCTACCCACATTCATGTTTTCCTGTTTCTGCTAAGAATATTAGCCTATGCAATTTACAGATACTTGATATCAGTTATGTCATTATAAACTAAACTTTAGCTTAAAACTCAATTTCCTACACCTAGCTATATTGCATTAGTGGCTCAATATTACTTTCATAAGATTTTGGTAAGAGTCACCTCAGCCTTAGAATGAGGCCCAGCAATAAATACTTGGCATCTTCTTACTTAGATAGTTAGGTAGTTAGAAAGTAACACATTGCCACTCTCCCAGAACTATCCTGTGTCCCAGTGTTCTAGTACATAAATTGACTTAAAGTTGAAAAAATTTCGCCATTTGTAATTTTTGAAGAATATGATTAATCATGTAACACTCAGTAACAGTCATTATTGAAAAATTAAGACAAGAACAGCCTAGAATGCTTTAAATTCTTGATTTTCTTTGACAGCTTTCCCTAACCTAGCATTTAACTTGCAGGAAAGAGAAAAAAACCCCATAAACTTATGTAAGGGAAGAAGAGATTAGAATATGCCATATAATATGCCTGGATGCCTGGGTTTTTAATTAGAAAAATAATTTAGAAAGTGAACAGTAATGTAATTAAAAAGTACTTAAATTAGGCCTACATCCTCAACCCAACCAACAATTATTAGAGAAACCAATATATATCATGAGACTTTCCCCATCTCTGATTTTTTTTAAGAGAAGGAGAAATTAATTTTATGCATAAATAAGGACACAAAAACCCAATTTCTTCTCTTGTGATAAAGTCTATAGCCATCCCTAGGATAAATAAGAAATTAGGTTTGTTACACTTTGCTTATGACTATGCATCAAACCAATGAAAGTAAACAATTCACCCTTATCAGGCATAGATTTCCTGGAAGCTCTTCTGCCACATAAAAACCATAATTGTTACCTCTGGCTTAGCTCAATCAAGTAGCCAGAAATTTCACATATCTGTTGCACAGAGAAACTGAAACCTCAGTTTTCACTCTGAAACAGGTTTGGTTTTGTTTTTTTTTTTTCATTGTACAAAGGAGGAATAATTAGAGGAGTACTTTTTAAATAGATACTCATTTTGTCCTTTCTATCAGCCTGAAAGAGTCTCTACCCTCAGAGGTAGGAATAACCACAGTTCTCAGCAGACTGGACATTCCCTATCTACAGTTGGGCTGCCCTACTTCCTGATTTCAAAGCTGCATTTTTGTAATATTCTAATCGATATATATTTGCAAATTGTTGTCATCATTGCTTGGGGATCATAGCATTAGATGCAACCGTGATACCTCTCGAAAGCTTTTCAGCCTCACAATAGCTTTGTAGTGCAGAAATGATAGTAATCTGTCATCCATCACTCTATTTTCTTTAGCTAATTGTATTACTGAGCAAATCCTGTGCACGCAAACCTTACAAGAGCAAGTATTAACAATGTTAAAACCAACATTCTCTTTTCCAGTCATCTTCTCTCCTTTTTTTTTTTTTTTCAGAACCTAAGTCTAAACTTCTAAAGTTATTTGAAGGTCTTTCCTTTACTGTGTTCACTGGGCTTTTTTCTCTGTTTTTTTTTTTTTTTTATTCATTTCTCCTCTTTATCCTCTACAAAGGATGCATCAGCAGCATGCTTAATACATATTCCCTGAGTCTTCTTACTGATGACTGGTAAAAACTATCACACAGTATTGCATTCTTGGTTATCTGTGTGGGGAAATCTAAGATACTGAGATACAAACTCCCATTGCATCAAATATCGGTATTTTAACAATATTTATCTGGTCTATCTGGTTTTGGTTGTGTGAGTAATGTACAGCCGGAATCGTAAACACCCAGTACAAAGGAAGCCTGCAGTCCTGACTGAAGTCAATAACTATCAATATGTTGCCAGAATGACTTGATATCACCTGTCTAGACATTTTGATCAATCTGAACACTTATTAATGCTGCCAGGCAGCAATTTCTGATTCATTTGCTCTGTCAGGTGGCGTAGATGAATAAATTGTGTCAGACAAGTCACCTTCTCCTATATCCTTGCTCAGACAAAATTACCACATTTGAGTAAAAAAGTAATCTCAAAATATTTTTCACCACTTTTTAAATAAAAGGGTTAATTTTATTTAAGAAATTTTTGCACAAATTTGGAAAGATAGAAAATACATGAAAGTGATAAGGGCAAGCAGGACAGAAGAAAAAAAGAGATGATAAAATGGTATTTTGGATCCTTCACTCACTCTTTGAGCTGTGGTTTCATGTATGCAAAGCCTGGTAGTTCTTTGTGGCATTATGTTCACTCCATTTTGCTGGTAATTAACATGGTTGTTAAGACCCGATTATTAGAGAGAGATGCCTCTACCTGAATTAAGATGCAAACAAGTCAATAGTACGGATTTTATTTAACAGTAAATATTACATAAAGAGAGATAGAAAGAGATAGAAAAGGGGATGGGGGTGAGAAAGAGAGTGAGAGAGAGACAGGTTAAGCAAAAGACGGTCACCACTCTGTGGATCTGGATGTCATCCTGTTGGTCCTCCTTACCCTGACTTCTCGATGGTGGGGGTCCCGAGGTTGTTCAAAACTTTTCAGTATTTATACATTTTAACAAACAAAGAATTCAATGCTCATTGGCTACACAGTTCACTTATTCTACTGATTAAATAAATCCCATGCTTAGTCTCTGTCTTCTTTTGAGCCAGTGGGCCTCAACTCTCAAATCAGTGGCTTATTGGCCTTCCCACACTGGACCCAACCAGAGCCAACCTTTGGCACAGTTGCTGAGCTGGCCTTCCCCATGGACTCCTTGTAGTGATACATACTTTTCCCCCAGCCTTTTTTACCTTTCCATAGGCCTGAGATAATCGGGCAATAACACACCTTTATCTTATCCCAAGTTCAGGTGACTTAACTCACAGTTCAATTTCCTGGAATCCAGGAGGCTTATTTGAGCAGCAGAGAGTGGTGGGCTTTGGTGTTCACAGATGAGCAGTTGCTTCTTTGCACAATTTGCTGCAGTGGGCAAAGTCCTTTGGTGATCTTAAAAGTGTTTGGGGCGATTGTGGTCTTTAATTCTCTTACTCTGATGCCCACTAAATTACCAAAGAGGGACAGTTTTGCCTTTAGGGACGGATTAGTTCCCATGTGCGAAGAGCAGCTCCAGTTCTTCAGGCTGTACCCATGCTCTTGTGTAGAGCTAATCATGAGTGCCAAGAAGAATGAACTTGTGGGAACTCATGGCTCAGGACCCTCAGCTCCAGGATACATCTCTGCCCATCTTTCCCCACCTGTGGGTCCCATACTCTCCAGAAGAAGATTGAGGGTTATGGAAGTGAAATCACCTTATTTCTCCCACCAGCTATTACCCTGGGGAGTCTGTTATCCTGTGGCCCAAAGAGCAGAAGGTAATCTCATGGGGCAGGATCTAGTGGTGGCTGAGGAAGGAATGGCACTGCCTGTGCCAGGTTTTAGGTCAGGTAGTAAATTGTGTGTCCAGCTCCTAGGCAGTGTGTGAGTAACCTCATAGTCTCAGCCTACATGGCATAGAATGTCCCCGTGTGGTACAGAATGACCTGAGGGGGATGGGGTACTTGCATGACATTTTGACAGCCCTGGGTGTCCCACATTTTAGCTGTGAGCTCTAAAAAAAACCCCTTGGATCCTGGCAATGATAATTGGGAAGACATTGTTCCATTAGGACTGATGTCCTTTCTTGAATGTCGGGCTGCAAAATAATAAAATCTTTGAGGAAACCTCAAGGTTTGTGGGTGTTGCTGTGTCAGGTTCATGCTGCCACATTTAGGGCATGCTGCCAAGGGTGGGGTGCATCTGGATATAGGGTTTGTTCCTGGATCTGGGTAATGCTGTCAGGTATAAGGCTTATTTCAGGCTTAGGGGGTGCCACTGAACTTTTGAGAACTGTTAAAATCAGCAACTGTTAAAATCATCATCCAGTGGAAGCAAGCCCTAAATCGTCAAGGTTGGTTTTGGGGGGTGCATGCAGATGGGTGATGGTGATGCCACAGCAGGTATGGTGGCATCATTACCGAGGTCTGTTTCTGGGGCACCATGGAGGTGGGTGGTGGTGGTGCCATGGCAGCCACTATAACCTCATTGCCAAGGCAATAAGGTATTGCTGGGCATCATTGTGAGGTGGAGAAGTGATGAGAGAGAGGATGGGGGAGGAAGGACCTTGCCTTCTGCCCTCTGCTAGGATGTATCCTGCTATTCTCTTATGGCTGCCAAAGGAGAGTCAGGAGCAAAAAGCCCGGTACTACTGTGGTAGAGACTCTTCAAGTGCTGAATGTTGATATGCACCATATTGACAATGATGCAGCAGGACCTTGACTCAAGGGAGCAAGGTAAGAGCGAAGTCTCCCCTCCCCACAGCTCCCCATGGCTGGCAGAGGGGGTGCCAAAGCAGTGGCAGGGGAAGACAGGAGCTGCCCAACTGCCCTGGAGCAGTGTCTCTCCTCTTATGGGTCAGCACCGCCCAGGCTGGGCAGTGGGCACCTTCGAGGGCACCTGTGCCTGCCCTGCCCTTCAGCCTACCCAGAAGTGACAAGCAGGGCTCTGGGGTTGATCCTGCAGCGACACTTCTCCAGCCCCACAGAGGTGCTCACACGTGGTGCCATTCACTTTCTCTCTCTGCAGCGTTTGTGCTGTGTTGCCAAGTAGAGGTGGATCCGAATATTTGCGGGTGCAAAAAAGCGAGGAAAGAGTTCTGTTTCCACACTTACTGTGTAGTGAGTTCTCGTGGGGCTCTCTTCAGCTTTCTGCTGACGACAAGCCATTCCTTGTTGACCTAAGGAATTCTGGGTCTTCTTTGCAGTTCCTTGCTAGTGGGATTTTTCTGGACGAGGCCTTAAATGGGTTTTGCATTTCGGACATCAAGCACGCAATCCTGGAAGCATCCAAGAAGGTCAGGCAGGAGCTGGCAAGACCGGGAGGTTTGCTCCAGGAGAGCCTTGTGGGAGCTTCTCTTGGAGCCCAGGAGTGAAGTTTGGGGTGCCAGGCGGGTCTAGGGGCTGTTGACCAGCAGTGCCCACATCCCTTGCCCTGCCTGGAGCTGTGGGGCAGTCCCGCAGCCCTGAGAGCCTCCTGCTGAGGGGGCTGCTGTGCTTTTTCCAGCACTGCTTCGTTTGCAGCAAGGTGGGGGTTGCCATCACCTGCTAGATGAGGGGATGTGGCCGCAGCTTCCATTTGCCCTGTGCCTCCCAGGGTGAATGTGTCACACAGTACTTCGGTCTCTACAGGTAGGGGTTGCTAAACACTGTGCTGGAGCCCCCTCCTTGCCTTCCAGCTCCCTCCTGTCAGCAGAGGACACCTAAGTGAGGAACCCACAAGGACAAACAGCAGCCTGCCACAGACAGATCCTCAACCTGCACAGAGACTGGGGCTCCTTCACAGCTCCTCTGCCCTTCTCTCCATCACAGGGGCAAGTGTCAAAGGACTGGGACCTTGCCCATTCATTCCATCTTCCCCGTAGACCCTTCTACTGGGACCACTGCCTGCAGCAGCTACTGCAGGTCGATCCAGAGCAGAAGAGGACCTGCAGCACCTGCCTGGTGACTCTGGATAATGAAAGGGCCTTCAAAATAATGGTGTGCCCAGCATACCAAGAGGCCTGGTTCCACCGGAGCTGCATACAGAAACAGGTTCTCCATGCTGGCATCTCTTTCTGCTGCCCGTGTTACCAGAACAAAGAGCTATTTGTGTTGGCAATGCCCAACATGGGCATCCGGCTCTTCAGGGGGTTGGTTTCTATCCTCCCAACTGCCAAGGCACCAGACACAAGTGCAATGCCAGCCTAGGGACTGCCCTGGCAGACCTGGCTGCCTTCTGTCCCGTGACTCATCCTCAGCTTCATGGAGGAGCTGGAAACGGGGTGGACAGAGGAGTGGGGACTACCCAGATCTACCTAATGCTGGGGCTGCTAGGGCTCAACACTTTCCCTTCCTTCTCTGTCAGACCACTATCATGGGAGAGTGACAGAGCTTGGAAATCAGACAATCAGCAGCTCAGGCACTGTGACGTTGAAATATACCTTTGCCCAGGAGGCAGGGAGCAGGCAGAGGAAGAGGGGTAAGTGACCAAAGCAGCAATATGGGGCTCCTCAAAGCATGTCTTTGTCCCCACTGGCTTGGGGAGGAAAGACTAAGAACAAGGGCCCATGTGAACCGTCTCATGCCTGTGTCACTGTATCCTCACAACCAGCCACTTGTTTGTTTCCCAGGCCTTGGGAACTGCTCCTGTGCTTCTCCTGTGCTGCCGAGGGCACCCATCGGGGCTGCTCCTGTGTGAAGACCATCTCAACCCACTGGAAATGCAAGGACTGTGCTGGCCAGTGAACAGGTAAGAGGCAAAGCACCCAGGTGCTCCGGGGCTGCATCAAGGTTTAGCAGCAGGGCCTGAAGGTGTGCTTGGTTCCAGGAGGACTGTGGGTACCACGATGTCCTCTCCTGCCCATGGGCTGGGTGGACTCGCTGCCAAACATCCTGCCTCTCCTTGCAGCCTCCCATGACAACTCAGAGGTCAACAATCCCTGCACTGCCAGTCCTGCAGTGCCAGAGCTGTCCCCCAGCACTGTGGTGGTTGAGATGGACAGACGCTCTCAGCCAGGGCCAATCCGTTTGCAGCACATCCTGAGGCAACAATGGTGGGCACAATAACCATACCGCCGGCCTGAAAAATACCTCAGAACCAGCCTTCTGCCAACCTAGACTGCTGAGACCAGCAGCCCCAGCACTGCCAGTCAGGTGGTGTTATGCCTGTCCCAAGAGATCTGAGTGGTCAAGAGGGAGACATGCTCCCAGCCTGGGCCCATCTTGATCCAGCATGCCCAATGGCAACAACGGTAGAAGTAAAAACCCTACAGTCAACCTGCAGCAAACTGCTGATCGGTCCTACTCCAGCCTCAAGTGTTGTTCCCATCACCCATCACAATAAAATTGTCTGTTCTTCTGCACTGAGAGATCCCATGCCAGTCATCCTCCTCTGCCTTTCTCAAGATCACGGTCCCTGAGGATTGTGTGCTCTCCCAAGGTTGGTAGTGTCTTCCCTAGTCTTCTTCCCTGTGGGTTGGCCTTGCCCCCCTGTCCAGCACCATGGCCACGAGCTTCAGGCCTTGCTGGCCCCGTAGGCTGATGTCAGTGTCAGCCCAGAGCAGCGCTTTGCCCCCATGAGATGTTCGCACATCTGAGCCCCATGTGACTTCTACCTTGCCCAGGATGTCCTGGCCAGGACTCAGTACCCTGGAATGTCCCAGGCTGCAGTGGGAACACAGCTGGTGGTGAGGCTGCTGCCAGACCAGGGTCACCCTGAGCTCACTGCTTCAGCCTCCATTGCTTGTCCCGGCTGAGTTGGGACGTGTCTTAGCAAGAATGCTGTGTAGCCTCTAGTGCTTTTGAAAAAACGTGCATCTAAGTCTAGGGAAGACAACTAAGAGTCTGATTTTCCATTTAGATTTATTTACTTATCATTGACACAGTCAAAGACTGTCAACTGCTGTCCAAATCAGTATTTTTTATCAATAAGATTTTAACCATCCCAGGACCTTCATTTAGAAAGGATTGCAAAAAAGTGCACTGAATTATTGAAGTAAATTTGAGATTTTTACGATAGGCAGTGTTGCTTCTTATAATGTAAACACTCAACAGAGTTGGACACAAGATCTGCACATTAAATAACTATGTTTATTTATGTGATTATTTACTGCAACATTCTAACACATTATTGTTTGTGCTGTAATATACTCTAAAATTCATGGCCATGTCCTATTGTGATGTGCAAACCTATAATAATGAAAAGTACAGTCTATCACCAAAATGTTTAGAGTCTAATTTATGTGTTCAGTTGGGTATTTCTGATTTATTCTATTTCAGTGATATGGCTTACTGTCTCCTTTACACTAAACAATTGCAAATATGATTGATTGTTGTGCATAATGAATTTTATAATAACTCAGTCAAACTGAAAGGTAAGGAATCTGATATGCTTCTGCTTTGTCTAGGGCATAAACTGTTGAAAAGAAACATGTTTTATCCCTACTTTATTGAAAAGACAAAATTTCAATGTTTCCAAGAGTGTCGGGGGCTGCATGCCATAATTAAACCAAAAAATAGCTTGAACTAAAGCCCAGCTATACTAATGGGAATCTACTTACTTCCTCCCATAGGCTTTGGACTTTGTCTCAAATAATCTAATTTGAGGATATTTCAAGAAAATGGAGGCTTATTAGGTATCAAGAAGGCTGAGCAGAGTTAGACTCCCATGAGTTTTGCTCTATGATTGGAAAGATTTGAAGGATTGAAGTGGTTAAATCACAAGGCATAGTAACAGAGAAAAATAGGAACTGTCTAAGGACTGTCTAAAGGATTGATTAAGATGACTTCATAGATGTTAACCACTCTACAGGCATGTGATAATTGCAGTATCACAGTTCTTGAGAGAAAATTGCAAGCTATTGCCCTGCCTTTCTAGGATCACATAGCATATATATTCTGATATAGCAAGTGAATTCAGACTGCCATACTTGCTGATGTAAAAGCCCACAAATTAAAAAATAACATATATGTGTGTGACTAAATATGTATATGTGTCACACTTCTGCAAGGTTAATTAACAACATTTTATAAAAATGTGAATCTTCCTATCTCAATAATATCTAAAGACATCACCTGTGCATTTTGATGTTGTTAATAAAGCACTACACTTTTAATTCTCAGAAATGTTTCTGTGGAAATGCTTTTCAGAGAAAATTTATTGCATTTAACTATGGTTGTAAATTTTCTCCTCCGATACTATAAATTTATTTTAAATGTTTAATGGTTTATAACTGTAATTATTCTTGTGTGTCAATATACAGTTTTAAAAGTTTAATTTGGAGACTATTTGAAGAAACTAATCTTTTTTACAGTCTCATAAATAGTCCTCTGACAAAATGAACAAAGGCACAGCATCTGCCTGAGGTGAATACAAACGACACTATGTAGTATCTCACTTGCAAAAAGGGAGCAAATGCTTTGATGTCTCGAGTGATCAGCTAACCCTAAGTGCAGCAGCAGTGAACAGTGATACATCACTAGATAGATAAACACGATCCACTCAACCATTTACTATGAAATATTTCATCTGGAGAATCGAAGATGATGCAGAAAAGAAAAAGAAGGTCAATACTCACAAAACTGAGATTCTGCACCACAGAATATAAAAAGAATGCCAAGTCAGCAGCTGAGTTTCAGAAGTAGTAAATCTGTTTTAGCTAGCTGAATTGAATTATGGTTAAGAAAAAATATATGACTAATAATATATTATGCAGTCAGCAACTGTATATGGTCTGATGTCAACCTAATTTCAGGAAAGTATAACTAGGATATTGCAATTAACATATTCTAAAACCAAGAGGGTGGAAAAAGGCAAAGGCAAGAGAAATGTAATTAGAACCAATTTTTCCTTTCAGTAAAAATTTATTTAGTATCAGACTTTGCTTGCCCTGAGCAGGCCTGATCCTGACTGCTAACTACAACCCAATGAAGGGAACAGCTGCTTGGAAGAACCAGCCCAGAATTATCATGGTGGCCAAGAAGACAGCCACCAGCTCTCCTCAATATTATTAGGAAGTGATGTGGACACACTTTAGGACATGCAATGCTTTAGTGAAACACACTGTTTACAAAGCTGGAATTGCTATTCTCTAGAAAGCCTGGAGCATTTCATATAGTTTTAGCAGTTTCAATAGATAATTCCTATTATATAGGTATACATATTCATATAATTCCTAAATGAATTCCGAAATGAAGTGCTGAACGTGGCAATCACCTCTCAAAAAGTACTCATCACCTCAAAATATTCAATGAATAGGAGAAAAGAATAAATCTTAATGTCTTTAGAATTCACTGAGGTACACAGTAGGTTGCATTATTTCTGTTATACCAACAAATTTCAGCTACAGGAATCATGAAAAGTAGGTCTAAAATTTAATAACCCTGTATTTTAGTCTAAATTTTAAAAGTTCTGAACTGACTGAAAGTATATTATCCTGAGGATAAAAATGTCTATGAGTGCTGCTTTCTGATCTCTTCCTTAAAAAAACAAAGCAAAGAAGAAAAATTTGGGTCTAGGTATAAATATCTTTTCTTGTATTTGATTCTGATTAATGAACATTTTAGTCTGGTTAATGTATTCATGTTTTACCTGTGGACAGTATGCACAAATAATATGTCATAAATCCTCTCTTACAAATATTCTCTTTACAGGCTGTTATAAGTTAGAAGTCAGATAGAACAAATAGGTGGCCACCTGCCATAACTGGAAGTGAGGACAATGAAAAAAAATTGCAAGTGCAAAAATTTTATTAGCTGTATTTTATTATACGTCTAAAAATTTCCAGTGAAAAGTCAAGAAAATAATTTTGTTTCTGTTAGGAAAGAGGCCAGTAGTGAAGCAACAAACTGTACAAAAACAGAATCACATTCCTGTTCCTCCATCAAACTCCAATTAGTGTAACATATTTGTAAACTGACATTGACACAACCGCATCAGTTTTAATTTGAGTAAAACCATTTGAATCATTTGATGAGTTTAGCTCATAATTTCACTCAAGAAAAATTCAGAAATAAAAACCAGTTGTTAGTCCACTAACAACTGTTGTCTTAACTGCTCTGTTATCTTTTCAGGATGGCCACAAGAGGTAAGACAGGGAGAGCCATAACTGAAGAGCCAGAATGTTTCCTCCTTTACCACTGTTCCCAGTATGCTGCACAGGTGTATCTACTGGCATCACAGCAATTCCAAAACCTCTCTAAAATAATGGACTGACACTTAGACAATAATTCTACCGTAATCCACAGGTATTTTTAAGGAAAAACAGGAAAGAAAACACCCTACAATAAAACACACCCTTATCACATATTAACTAATTATTTCATAATCTTTGAGCATTTTAAGCACTTCTGTCAACTACGAAAACAAAATTAGACACACAGTAATTTTTGATCAGGGTGAGGGCTGATGTGACATCCTGTAGGATTTAGCAATCCATGGAAGAGAGATGTGTACTATTAGACAGGAGTGATTCAAAAAGGGAATGAATAATGCAACCTCCACAAATGAGTATTTCTTTTTAAAATGTGATCTTGACACATTGATAGTGTCTTTTTGTGTGATGTATTAACCAGGTAAAAAGATCAGAAGGAAAGAATGAGAGGGGACAAAAAAGGCAGAGTGTTTAGATTAAAGGCATGCTCTGTAAGTGCCAAGTATTTTACATCAATGTATTTTTTATTATTTATCATGGGAATAAGCAGCAGAAAAAGAGACTTGAATAAGAAAGAATATGCAAGAAAAAATTTTTATTCCCCAAACAAATTAATTGAATCAAAAAACTCTGTAATTCCTGCTAATCTTAGCCCTTTAGCTATGGCAACACTGTAAGAAGTTGGAGCTGTCACTTATCCATCTGAGGTAGCCTATTATTTGTGGAGTCTCTCCTATCTTTCACATTTTTCGAATCTTACTAACACTGCTCATCTATGGGTTCTTCTCCAGCCTAATCCCTCCTATCTCCTAGCTCAGAGCCTTTTAGTTAATATACTTCATTCTTAACAAGAGCAGCAAAACGATTGAGCAAAATAATGGGAATAAATGTCTTTACATGTTTGCTTATTTCTTACTTCTGTTTCCCTCAGGGGGAACAAGGACTCTTTTTTCACATAGCTTATACCTCTCATTCACAGAGTAGATACAATAAAAAGCAGTTTAATAATGAAAAAAAAAAAACAAACCAAAAATTAATTAAACCTTCTAGAATTTTAGAGTATGAGAACCCATCCCATCTTAGGTAAGTTCATTTTTTGTGTATATTCAATCTCTACAAAACAGATTTCTATCTCAGAAGCAGCTTTTGCAATCCTGATACAATGAACAAGCCCGGCCACTCTGTAATAACAATGGTCACACCCTGGCAATATATATGATTATATTAAAATCTGCTCTCAAAGCAGAAAAAGACAAAAGATCTCACAGTTAACTCTTCGGAGCCACTAAATCAAACCATGTAATCTCCAAAGTAGAATGAAAGCAAAGATAAAATCCTTATACCCAGAGTGTTGGGCTCCTACAGCCAGAATAAACTGAAAACCAAGACACCACAACATCATAAATGCAAATGAGGAAATTCCATCCACAAATTAGCTTAATACTAAGAAACAGGCTTCAAAGATGAAGTCCATGCACAGGAATAAATGCTTAGGCAGAAAAACAGACATCCCAGAGGAGCATTTCGGCTGCTGGGAAACTCGTGACAGAGCTACAACACAAAATGGCAGCATATGGGTGGTGAAAGGGAAAGGATTCAAGGGAAGAACTTAGAAATACTGCCCAGATATACAGAAATGGTATGAGGAAATTTAAAGCTCAAGTGGAGTTGAGACTGATGGGACCAGTCAAGGGCAACAAGAGTTTCTACATCTACTATCCAACCGGATTGTACTCCAGAACACAAACCTCTGAGGTCTGCCATTCAGATAATTTTTGATCCACCTAACCTCTATTCATATAACTCACATTTCTGGAGGTTATGTATGAAGATATTATGGGAGACAGTACCAAAAGCCTTTGCTGAAGTCAAGGTAGACAACATCCTCTACCCCTACCTTGTCGACCCACCCTGTCATGTCATCATAGAAAGCTATCAGATTGGTCAAGCACAATTTCCCTTTCATCTTTCCAGCCACTCTTGCCCCAGCCTGTACAGTTCCATTAGGTTGTTGTGACCCAAAGGCAGGACCCAGTACTTCACCTTACTGAACTTCATAGGAGTGGCCTCAGCCTACCCATCCAGCCTGTCCAGCTCCCTCTGCAGAGCTTTCCTACCCTCCAGCAGACAAATAATCTCAGCTAGTTTGCTGAGGGGACACTTGATGCTGTCATCCAGATCATCAATAATGATACTAGGGATATGGACTGGACCCAATGCTAAGCCCTGGCAAACCCCACTAGTGACTGACCTCCAACTGGATGCAGCACCGTTCACCACTCCTCTCAGGGCCCAGCCCTCCAGCCAGTTCTTAACCCAGCACAGAGTACACCTGTCCAGGCCATGGGCTGCCAGCTTCTCCATGAGAGTGCTGTGGGAAATGGTGTCAAAGTCTTTTCTGAAGTCCAGGTAGACAACAAACACAGGTTTTTCCTCAACCTCTAGGCAGGTAAACTGGTCATAAAAGATCAGACTGGTCAGTCAAAACCTGCTTTTCCTAAACCCATGCTGGCTAGGCCTGATCCACTGGCTCTCTGTTCCTTTCAGCATTCTTCCCTGCTACCAAAGGAATCTAGGAAAACACCACCTGTGCTCCTGTCCCTTCAACCATTTGCCCCAGTGCCCTGAAATCCTTTTTGATTGCCCTAGCACTTATTTCATCAAACTTGTCACTGATGACCTGAACAACCAGCAGTGGATAATAATCAGAAAGCTGAAATAGTCAAGGGAGACTCCTGGTAACAGCTCTTATCCAGACCTCAGGAAGGCAGCAGACCCCTGTGGGATGGGTTCAGTTGGCGCACAGGGCTCTTGATTTTCCTCAGAAGAGAGTTGTCATTACAACTATTCTTTCTTTTTTAACACCTGCAGTTGTGATGTGTCTACTTGACTGATTTGTTCTAAATAACCCCTAAGATAGACCTTCATCTTCACTATCCTTGGGTTCTGGAACTTCATACCTATTCTGTAAGAGCACTTGAGAAGATGAGGGAGGTAAGGAGGGGATTCTTCTACTTCCCCAAGTAGATCTGTTTCCATTCCCTGTTTTCTTTTATGTCCCCTCCTAGAGGGTCAGGGTCCTCCAGACTCTCTTGTTGGGCTGCCAGCTGCTGTGTTTCTCTCAGGGATGGAAGGGTGTGACTCCACTGGTCTATTTCTCTCTCACACTCCCTGATACTCCTCAGCCTCTCCACTTCCTCATAACACTCTGCCACCAGGCTGAGCAGATCATACACCTGGTCACACAACACAAAAGTGTCTCTACTGCCCTCTGGTACTAAATGCATGCTCAAACATTCCCTGCAGCCAGAGACCTGAACAGATGTATGAATCTGAGGATGCTCTGGCTTGGTCACTATGCTCCTTCTAGCCATGGATTTTGACTGTGTGGAAATCATCACTGTTTCTATTCCAGTGCAGCAGGCAAAACCCATAAGGTTTTGGGCTCCTACAGACAGAATAAACTGAAAACCTCCATTCCCCTCAGGAGCCAGGAGGTTGGCTGCACCCTCCTTCACGTCCTGCCCAAGTGAACTGCTGTGCAAACGGCCACACTACATTCTTCTGACACTTAAAGTCCTGTTTGCCTGCCCTGTTTGCTGCACTCCAGGTCACTCTCACTCCCTAGAGCTGTTTAAATATCTTGTGGTGCTCCTGGTAATGCCACCTCCTCACCTGATTGTCTCACAAGAGACTCTGGGTCCTAACAGAGCTCTGGGCTTCTCAATGTCCTTGAGCTCAAGAACCACCCTCTACAGCTCGATGTAGAATTCATCCCTGCCTCACTGCTTCTATCTCACTGACTGTTCCTCTTGAAGCAATATCTTGGCAATTGAGGAAGAGGATGATGGGGTCCTACCAGATGTTGATTCACTCAGACTAAAATTTCCATCATTCATCTGGCTTTTTTCTGTTATAAAGTGACTGAATTTAAGAACATGTGGCAGACATGAGATATAATTTAGGCTGACTTCAGTAAGGCTTCCAGCACCCTACCATAATGTCCCTGTAACCAAGTTGGATGTTGGGAGGTGTGTGGGTGGTCCCCAGAGGGGTAGATACCTGCCTGGAGGTTGGTGCCCTGTGGGATCTCACAAGGTCTGCTCTAGGGTTTGTCCTGTTTAACATCTCTATCTGTGACCTGGGAAGGCAACCAAGTGCACCTTCAGGTTTGCAAGTGATACCAAGTCAGGGGCCACTGTTCAATGTATATGAGGGCAGGGCAGCTGTCCAAAGGGACCAGGACCAGTGGGAGGAAAGGACAAGTTTCCCATGTACTTGGGGCAGGGGAAGAGGGCAGCTACACCCCAGACTGGCAGTTCTGGCAACCATGCCTATGAGATCAGGAGCAGCTCTGGGGAGAAGGTTCTGGGGAGAAGGCCCTGGGTCGTGGTGGGCAGTGAACTGTGCAGAACCAGAGGGACTGGAGATAACGAAAGTTTATTTCCCTTGAGGACAGCTGGGCAGTGGGTATGGGCCCAGGGAGGTGGTGCCATTTCCCTGCTTGGAAGGTTTCCAGCTCCCACAGAATAACATCCTGAAACCTGATCTAATCATGTAACTGAGTTTGCTCTGGGTCAAAGTGGAGACTTCTCTGCTGGCCTGAATTGTGTTGTGGCACTGTAATCTTAATTTGCAAAAATACTGTAAAAGTGAAAGTTACTGTTAACTAACATTAAAGTCAAAGTCTACTTTTAATTGACTAATCATCATAAAGTTAAAGGAATTTAAATACATGCATTCAGTTTTTGCTATTCTGAAACACCAGCCTGTTGACTGAGACAGGAACCAGAAACATCCATTGTGCAGTAATATTAATATACCCCACAGATCTGTGCTTAAAATCCTTTCATCCTTTTCTTCAGACCAAAAGAATCTTCTCATAAACCTTTTCTCTCCTTTCTCTCTCTGTCTTCCTGACTCCTCTCACCTATCTTCCTCCTCGTTTAACACATTCTTATCTCTATCCCTCTACCTTGATCAACAAGATCAACAAGAGCTTTTTTCTAAAGCCTTTTTTATAGTGCTTGCTTCTAGAAGAGGATTTTAGTGTGTTTGTATCTCTTATTATTTCTCCTTCTATCGCTTCAGAATACCTATATTTTCCTACTTTCCCATGTGTTCATTTATTTCTTTCTTCTACTGCCATGATTTGCTGGAGGTTTTTTGCATTTCACTTATTCAACAGGTTTGGTGAGTTTGCATAAAAGTGCCTGTATAAAGGTACATTGTACAATATTACTTATTCAATTTTTTGAAAAGAGTAGTGAGCCACTCGGACCTTGTGTCTAAATTTTGCATTAAACAGGCTGTTTTCAAACTAAAGGAGAAGACACCATTAAGCAATAGATGCTGCAGAGACAAGGTAGTGGGCTTTTTTTGCTGGTCTTTTTCCAGCATCTCAAGCCACCACTGCACAACTGCAAAATGCAGAAAGTTTACTCAGAAACTGTTCAGAAACTTTGTCCAGGAACACCAGAACACATAGACACACACACCCTGCACTCTTGATGCCACGAGACTTTAAGAATCTTCCAGAAAGGAAACTCTGTATGCCTAGAACTCCTCCCAGAGGAGCTATTGGGGTGTTTACTGGAAGAACTGGGGTTATAAAAAACCCAATTTTTGATGTGTACACAGGCCTCCAACAGACCAGAACTGTGTATCACAACCATGGACCACCATCACACACACGTCGCTATAGCGACAGGTGATGTTTTTTTGTCTCTTCCCTTATCTTTCTCCATTTTTCTCTTTCCAATTTTCCTCTCTTGGGGTGATCATACAACCCAGACTGGCGATACACACCTTTTGCAATCAGTTACAGTTTTTCCCCAGTTACAGTTTCAAAGCTGTTGTTCCAATAAAATTAGTTGTAATATCAGTCACATACCATCATTTCACTTTAATCGACCCCATGGGATCTTTTAACAATGAACATGTTTGCCTTGACTCAGAGACAGGTTGCAACAAAAACCATTTAAATAGATGTAGATCATAAATGTACTGCTTCATCAGATATAACTTATGTGACTTGATAATAACCTCAAGTTGCTATAGGGGGAATGAGTTTGTAAACAGATAACATATCTTACAACTTAAAAATAGAGTGTAAAAGGGGTATTTTGTCAGATCAAAAACATTGCACATAATACATTGTTTAGGCAGTCCAAAGTAGTGTACTGGTGGGGACCGGATTTTTAAAAGTGAGGTTTTCCATTGTCATCCTTTCGTACAATAAACACACTGAAATAGAAAATAGAGGCAGAAGCATCTGTTAATAAACTACATTGTCTGCCTAAGCCATAACATGTTGAATGTTGCATGGAAGCTTGTCTGTAGTGAAGGTATGAACATACCTTTTCACACTGTTTTGAAGACACAAAGAACAATATTTACAAATGTATTTGTACTTTGGGAAAATTAGCAGCTTGATTGTCTTGGAGAAGTTACAAGTGTCCCATGTGTGGATGGAACTGTGATGTGAAGGTTTGACCTCTGTCTCTGTATCGCTCTCCTTCCTCTTCTAGTGAAGTTGCCATGCATGAGCGTATCAGTACCACGGTGTATCACTGGCTTCCTAAAGTTAGCAGGCAGCCTAGGATCAACCCCCACTTTAAAGCCTAGTGTCCCTACACTATTTGCCACACTGGGCTAACTTTTTTCTATTAATACCATTTTCACTGAAGTAAGGTATCAGTGCTTGTAAATCCGAACTTGATGCTACCTTCAACTCCTCCACTTGTCCTGCAGCTCTTACTCATGATAGGAGACACAGAACAGTGTGTGATCTGACACACCATATGTTCTGAAACACCAAGGAAGCTTATAAGTGGCACAAATCGCTCCTTGCCTTGTGACATTTCAGCGAGCTGTACTCACCAAAATAGAGGATCTTTTTTCTTTTTTTCTGTGTTCCTGAAACTGAATATCATCCTTCTAACAGCAGTGGAACCCTAGAAATTAAAGAAACAACTTTGAGCTTGTCTCTAGATTCAGCCCTCCCACCTACTCCAAAAGTTTAGTATGCATTAACAGATTTTTCTGGTACATATGGATACAGACAGATACACCTATCAGTGTTGCAAATCCAAGCTTTGGCTCTGCATAAAATGCAATGCTTATGGTTGCTATTTTGGAATGTAACTTGGAAAACATCTAAATGCAGGCCAATTTAGACTATAAAAAACCCATATGACATCATTGCTAAATTTCAACAGAGGAATTCTAATTGTGGAGTATCTTTCGTTCTTAACTCACTGGAGTTGGGTTTACGTTTTTCTGTTTCTGCCTGTCCCATTGCAGATGAAGAAAGTGATTGCTTTGATAGTGTTCAGCAGTCTAAAGTGTCCTGAAGTGTCTTTTACTTGTGGAAGTAAAGAAGAATTGAGTGTACTCTGATGAACCACAGAATGTGAGCACTTACGCAGGCATAAATCAATGTAATAATGACTTTGGATATTCTAGTACTTGGAAAGTTTTGGGTTGCCTTGCAGAGGTGAGTACAGGTAGTGTAGCTGCAAGGAATGTCTTCCAAGCCCAAATGGGAAATGTTTGGTCACTGTCTTCAGGTAACAGGGAGCACAGTGTTTGCTTCCAAAGACTAGAGGAGAGGTAAGACCAACAACTATTATGGTCAGTATTTGGGTTTGGCTGGGGCTTGTAAATTAAAGGGACAGAACAGTATACCTGTCCACACCTGAAGGAAGAAGTGCGCAAGAGAGATTATTTAGTTGGATGCAGTTTCATCAAACCCAGTCCTCAATATTGTGCTTCTTTTCCACATAAATGACCTATATAAGGAGTTGTAAGAATGGGAAGTCACTGAGTGCTTCCTTGGAGTGTCATGTTTCTACATTTTATGTTTCTGGCTATAATTCATGGTGCAGGAATTGTTTTTCATATTTGAGTAATTCATCCACATTTTTAGGAAGACATGTAGGTGCCTCACAATTCAGACTTCATTCTTTCAGAATTTTAAAGATCATCCACTTCTACACAGAACATGAGAGACTACAAGACTGTTGATTTATGTGCACTTCCTATTCAAGCTTGATTGAATGCTTTGTAACTTTACCTTGAGTGAAGTAGTATGGTATTTTGCTTGGTTTTTTGTTGTTTTTTTTTTTTTTTTAATGATGGCAACAGAATAAAAATTGAGTTTCTGCTCCCTGTCATACTTAATACACTGTAAGGTTTCGAAAGAGCATTTAGGATAAGTCATCTCCAGAAACGATGAAAGGTTCTCCAAAGGTGTGTCAGTTCAATACATCCTTTAATTGCTCTTAACATCAGTTTCACTATTGGTTTATTTTCTGCCAAACTTTTCTTAACATCATATCTTCTATTGGGTCTGAAAGAAACCATAGTTCAGTAGACAGCCAAGCTGGGGAGCTGAGACAAAGGATTTTTCAATATTTTCTCATTTAAGTAAGTGCATATATGGTGTGATCTCACTACATGTTCCTAATTCACCACACTGTTCCCCTCTGCTGCTTGTTATCCCTATTTTTTGGTATTGTGGCTTAAATTAAATATCAATACAATGAGCAGATGTGTGCAAGGGAAGATATATCTCCAAGGGTTTGGATATAACAGCCCTTGATATGTTGAGTCTGAAAAGACTTTGGTATCTTGTTGGGTCTGTGAAATTTCTCCCAAGTTTCCAAGGATTTCCAATCCATAATATGTCTCTATATTTATGATAAGATGTCTGTATATATGTATATGTAGCCAACTAAACATTCATTCCTGTGAACACAAAGGTGATAACGCAACAGTGACATTGACTGACATCTTCTAGCAGTGCATGATTTGTCTGAGAGAGGATGAAAAAGAAGATTAAATGCACTGAATTATAAAGTTACCCTAATGTAACCATATTTAACATTAATTAGGGCTTTCCATAGTAGATTGTGAAACTTAACATGACTAGGGCTTGTATGTCAACTTAGAACAATTGAATTGCCGAAACTTTCTGTTAAACATCTTAGTGCACTCCTAATCACGGACTTTTCACTAAAACATAAATTTCTTTTCACAAAAAGAGATTCATGTACTTCTCTCTCACACACTCCTCAATTTCCTTCCCTTTTTTTCTCTCTCTTATTTGTACTTTTGCTCATTTTCAAGTAGTTTAAAACAGCTAAGGCTTGACACACCTTGAAGTACTGCTAATTCGCTCATCAATGAGTCAGAACCAGCAGTGTGAGGTGAAATTTTCAATTTAGTTAGTTTAATTTAATCCTTTCACTTAATTTTATTGTTCTTTTGAGGGTTCAAAGATACATTCGGCAATGCAATCACCATTAAATATCTGATTTTCTGTTTTTGAATGTGCACATAAAAGTAATCCTTAAATAGCTAGTACCAAGAGAAAATAAGAACATTAAGAATATATCTAAGAGATGATAACATATTTATTGAAACAACATTTAAATAACATTTTCAATTTTCCATCAAGAAATAGAAAATACCTTTTTGAAAGATGGAAACCTATTTAAAATTTCCTTAAAGGCATTTTGTTGATTTTTTTTTCTTTTTCTAATTAACTGTAGCTGCTAATATAAGATCCTTTCCCTTAATAATTATGCTTTAAATGAAAGTAAAATTATCTGAGAAAAAAAAGGTAGTATTCTCTTAGAAGAATCTTCTGAAGCCAAATAATCATTTATGAATTTAAACATAATTCCAGTAGGCCTGCAAATTCCAGTGGAGCTCACGCGTTAAGTAAGTGTAAAGTTTCTAAGTCAGTACTTAGTTCTGCTAATAACTGTTTCAGTGCACTAAGAGTTCACTACAATCAGAAGCTGAGCGTCTTAGTGATACCACTGTAAGCAGGAAAATCAAAGGACAAAAATGTTAGGTCCTAAGGAAGAGAGTTCAGGGATGGAATGTAATCCTCTAGTTGAAGCTTGTAGCAGATATATAGTAGAATTATATCAATATATGACATGAAAATTAGAATCCTTCTCTGCTGTATCACTGGAATTTAGTACAAAAATATGGAAATTAGCATACTAAATCAAATAACAGGTGCATTTAGTTAACTCTTAGTTATTACCTAAGAGTCCCAAAGTCTATAATTATTCTAGATGTTATAACAATATCATAACCTTCAACAAAGGTAAAAAGAAATTGGAAAGCATCCTGCCCCCATTCTGAAGTCATTTCATATTACTGCATCATCAAGTTTCCACCACAACATAAATCATATATTGTAAAGGGAGCATGTATGCCATTTTTGGCATTTCAGAACCAGAAAGGACCTTCAAGGTACTTCCTTTCTTTCACACTCTTCCAAATAGATCTACTCATTGTAATTTAATTACGTTTTAAATATCTGCAATTTAATGGAAAGTGGTTTTATAGTTGTCAAAGTGAGTTCTTTCAACAAAAAAAAATAAGAGCTAATGTCAGCAACTGTGTCATTCATTTAATGATAATACATTCTCATGCAGGCAATGATAATTGCTGTGCTTATATTTTATTTTTTAAACTTCCTGAGGGGAAAAAAAAAGAAGTCAAGGTCTTTCCAACATATTCAAGCAATATAAAATCCCTAACTTCAGTACTACAGCATTCTTCTGCAAGAGTTGTTGGGAGACCATGTTCTTTGATTTGTGTGCTCTTGTGCATAGGAAATATGTTAGTAGGCTGAACTTACTGTATCAGTCTGGATGCACAGAGCAGAGGAATTCTTCTTCCCAGCCTTATTGCACTCAAAAAGCTTTGCAAGAGTACAGTTCCTTGCTTTCTGAAGTCATATTCTCAAATCATATAGAGAATAGAGATGAGCATACTAAATAGCAAATAATAAATATACTGCATTTGGAAAAGTATTCAAGCCCAATAGTAAGATGAAGCCAGTGAAAATTTTGGTGGCTTACAGGTGTGAAAATAGGATATTAGATGTATTGAATCCTCATTTTTGAAAGAAAATTTGTTTATTTAGTAGTTTCTCATGCAAAAACAATGTTACTTATAGAATATAAGTAGAAGTATTCACACTTTGTATCCTTCATTAAGATTTAAACACCTTAGAAATATACATTTCACATTAAATGCTGCTACCCCTTTTTTACTTAATTAATAAAATAATGTATGGAAAAAATACTATGAATTCACAAACTTGCACTGAAGACAGTGTTCAGTTCCCTTAGGAAAGTAATTCAATTCCCTGTTTTCCATGGCCCATCATATCTTCCAACAAGGTGACAGATCCTGCCCTTGTAAAAGGTTGCAGTATGGTGATAACAAGATTTATAGAATGTGATAATTCATAAATATATATTTCACTTCTGGTGAGTCAGTGTCAGTTTTCTGTGAGATATTAATTAATCTCCCTTTCCCCACACTTAGTGATATTCTTCAAACCATCTTTAACACCATGACTGTTATCAATCCAGCCTGTCCAGAATCTCTGCACAGCCTTCCCACTCTCCCAGCAGATCAACACTCCCACCCAACTTGGTGTTGTCTGCAAACTTGCTGAGGAGGCAATTGATCCTGTTGTCTAGGTCAGTGATGAAGATACTAAACAGGATCAGACTCAATACTCAGCCCCGGAGAACACCGCTTGTGACTAGATGGCAGCTGGATTCAGCCCCATTCACCACCAATCTCTGGGTCCAGTCATCCATCCAATTTTTTACCCAGTGATGAGTACAGCTGTCCACCCCCTGGAAACCAGTTCCTTCAGGAGACCCCTGCTCTGAAGGTAGTGAGAGAACTGGCAGTTGAAATTGCTAAGTCATTATCCATCATATTTAAGAAATTGGGTAGACTGATGAAGTTCCCAATGCTTGGAAAAGGGGAATAATAAACCCTATTTTTAAAAAGAGAAAAAAAAAGGAAGACCCATGGAACAACAGCCTGGTCAGTCTCATCTCTGTGCCTGACAAGATGGAGAAGCAGATCCACCTGGAAAGCACACAGAAAACAGAGAGTTGATTGGTCAGCCAGTATTGGACAGCCAATGTGGCTTCACTAATGGTAAATTAGTGAAAAATTCAGTGGATTTCTATAATGGGGTTGCATTGGAGGGTAGAGGAAGAACAACTGGTGTTACCTGCTTGGACTTGTGCAAAGCATTTTATACTTTCCTTCCCAACATCCTTGTCTCTAAAACAGAGAGACATGGTTTTGATGGGTGGATGAGTCAGTAGATGAAGAATTGGCTGGATGGTCACCCTCAAAGTGTTGCAGTCAATGTATCGATGTCAAAGTGGAGACCACTGACAAGTGGTGTCCCTCAGGGGCCCATATTGAGACCAGTGCTATTTAATATCTTTGTCAGGGACATGGGCAGTGGGATTGAGGGCTGACTTGGCAAATTCAGGGATGTCACCAAGCTGTGTGGTGCAGCTGTCACACTGGAGGGAAGGGATGCCATCCAGAGGGACACTGGCAGGCTTTTAGAGATGGACTTCTGCAAACCTCATGAAGTTCAATAAGGCCAAGTGCAAGGTCTTGCACACAGGTCAGGGTAATCCCAGACACAGATACAGCCTGGGTGATGAGTGGATTGCGAGTAGCCCTGTGGAGAAGGGCTTGGGGATATTGGTGGATGAAAAAGTTAATGTGAGTCAGCAATGTGCACTCACAACCCAGAATGCCAACCATGTCCTGGGCTGCATCAAAAGCAGCTTGGCCAGCAGGTGGAGGGAGGTGATTCTGCCCCTCTACTCTGCAGTGGTGAGATCCCACCTGGAGTGCTGCATCCAACTCTGGGGTTCCCAGCATAAGAAAAACATAGACCTGCTCAAGTAAGTCCAGAGGATGGGCATGAAGTTGATCAGTGCCCTGGAGCACTTCCCATATGAGAACAGTTTAAAGAAGAGAAGGAAGGTCCCAGGGAGACCTCATAGCAACCTTCCACTACTGAAAGAGGGCCTACAAGAAAGATGAGGAGGGACCCTTTATTACAGGAAGTATAGAAGGAGGATGAGAGATAAAAGTTTTAAACTGAAAAAGGTTAGATTTATGGTCATAATGGTGTGTCTCCTTAATAATATTACTTATTTTTATGATAATGGATTTACAGAATGAAACAAAAACAACATCAACAACTAAACCAATAAAAAATCAACTGTTTGCAAGTCCTAGAGCAAAAAACAACCCATGCAAATATAGAATGATCACAATGTTTCTTCTAGAGTCTAAAACACCAACTTCAGGCTGACAAGTTTCATATTACAATTAGAAATTGTTCACACAATGTAAAGATGAAGCTGAATAATTTTAACTTGAAAAGAAAGTGAACTGAACATACAGGAAATTGAAATAATTGCTCCATTCAGCTTTTCAACATAATACTTTTAGGATTATTTTGGAGACTTTCTTTCTTTAAAAGGCTAACAGAGAATTTCCAATATTTCAGAAGCCAGAACCTTACCACAAAATTCACCTCTAAATTGCAGCACGTAAAAAAAGATTTGTTTTTGGTTCTGTTGTCTATGTCTTAAATTCAACAAAGTCCAAAAGTCTATGTTCAAATGCCTTTGCAACAAAATTTTAGTGTAGTTCAGATGAGTTTAGATTCTTTGCAGAATCACAGATTACAACAGCTCGAAAAATTATGCAAAAATAATTCCCTGTCACTATGACTGGTAGATTCTGGCAAGAGAATCCTTCATACACAGAAAGTAAAAGTAATTCATTTAGCCATCACATTCTGCATTGCTGTTGCCATTCTCTACAATTTTCATTAGAAGTACAGGAATATTTTCAATCATTTTTATATGAAATTTTGTGATAAAATAGGGCTTAAGTTTTAATAATTTTTTTTCAGTCTTTAAAAAACAAGTTTTGGATTAAAATAGGCTTTCATTAAGAATGATCAAATTTTAACTTCCCTCTCCTTCCAATAATTTTCATAAAATGATGTAAAATAACATACTGTAGTTTGGGGGGTTTTATCTCTCTTCGTAAAAAAGCAGTAAAAAAGAAACTTTGTTTGATAAGTATTTTCCAAATTCTCTACTTATCATTTGTCTTAGGAGAATTCAATTATTTATGCAGAGGAGTTATTTTTTTGATGTATTGAGATTTCTATATTCACTGTTCATCACTTGTATTTAATAGAAATGATCTCACTTTTATAATGAAACCAAGAAAAAATCTAACCTTTAATCTGTTTTCCAAAGTTTGTGATTCTGGGTAAAATATATTGAGAATGAAACACAAAGGGTTGGTAGTGAGAAAAAGGTCATCAAGGGGAAAAAAATTCAGCTAAATGAGATGTCTTTTTAACATTAACACCTGTGAATTTCTGATTGTTGTGTTTCTTTATCCTCCTCTTCCACATACCTTGTGCATGTTTCATGCAATGTTGGCAGATACTTATACAACTGTAGATAAAATTAATAAAAAAAAAAAATTGCAGAGAAACCAATCTATATGAGGAAATTTTAAATGTTCTAGTTGAACAAAATATTCAGAAGTTGAAAATAAACCCTCTGTCCTTCAGTGTAGGACCTTCAGGCAAAATAAAATAAAATAGTAATATTAAAAAAAAAACATTAAAGCACATGTTCCATGTTCCTTTTAGGCCTTTTGTAACAGCAGCCACTACAGGAAATTCAACACAAATAAAATGTGATCTGGGCTGCAAAGGGATAGTTACAGGTTGTTACTGCCATGTGTTCAGCGCAGCAAAGCACTTTTTCAGCAAGCCAGATCTTCTACTAGTGTAAATCAGCTGGTCAGTAGTAACAAATATAGCCACATAAATGCACTAATTAAAAATAAGCTTAGTCTGAAAAACACTTTAGTTGACAAAAATAGCTTGAGCAAATGACATCTGGGACACTTATCCTTGTAGGTCAGTAATTTGGATGCTTTGCCTCAATATAATGAAGGGAGTTACAGTGATTTACACCAGCTGAGGACCTCACCTGCAGTGTTTAGTGGGACCTGAGCCATGAATCAAAGGCTTTGGAAAAAACAACCCATGGTAAAAATAACTCAGATTTGTAAGGGGTTTAAATATGTACTTAAATACCAGTTTTCTGTCATGACACCAGAGTGTTTATGTCTGAATGAGCTCACAAACAAGGAAAATGCTTATACCTAAGGTTCTTTGTCTCAGCATGAAACTCCCAAATTGTCACCGTTTAAGCTGCCTAAACTTGTTTAAAATAATTTCCTAGCTCAGGCTAATTTTAGCTGGTGTTCTTCTATGCAAATTTTTGGGCAGTGTTTATTTCCCAGGATAAACCTCACAAACAAGGAAGGTGTTCTGTGATTTGAGTTAAATTCTGTGTAAAAAAGATTTAGCTTTTCTAAGGATTTCTTACCTTTACCTTTGCCTAACTGCTAGAACTCCCGTTTATACATTTTAACTTGGTAATTATTTTGACCTTATGTTCCTTATCATACTTAAAAGGCAATTATCCTATCCAACTCTGCTTGTCAGCATACGTGTGCACGCATGAGCCTCTGACTTTGTGTATCCACCCTTACTGCAGCAGGCAAATACCCCAGAGAGAAAAAATACTAGCTCTCAAGATAAAAGCACAAAACAACAATCTGCCGTCTTTAAATCAACCTATTGCTAGAAGTGCAGCAGATGTACCCAGCAGGTTGTGATCATTAAGCTCCATAAGCAACAAAAATCTGTTAGCAGAGTATAGTCACAGAAGAAACCAGAAGCGTATTTCCACTGCATACCCACTCTTACTCTCCTGTACAGAACAGATGCACCTCATCCTTATTACTGTGACCCATCCAGACTCCCTTTGAAGGTGTCTGGGAAATGTATTATGTTTAGTCTCAGCAAGTCTAAGGATTCTTTTCTTCACCAATATCTTTAAAATGCACGCAGAATGAATAGTTAATACACAAAATATGCAATAATTTCAGTTCACCTGTTCTCTTTAGATAAATAGGAACAGGTTCACTTGATTTCTTGTTTACACCTGACAGCTAGCCTCCTGGTTTCACATTGCTGGAAATCACTTGCAAAATCTTAGTCACCTTTATAGTGGCACAATGTCAAAGAACCATCTTCAATTCTAGGTATTGCCTTGATACAGTGATTTTTCCTGCAAAATACACATATGCTGGAATATAAGAATTGTCTTTTGTGGAGAACCAAAGTAACAAAGAGATTGCTACCTATTTATCCTTTCTGTCCTTTTCTAAAGGGACTGCAGAGGAGGGATACATGTCTGAGAACAGACTTATTGATATAATTACAAATTTTTTCTTTTTGAAGATTCAAGAAATTTATTTGTAAACTGATGGAATTACCAAATTCATTCCTCAAAGGGAAATACATTCTCATAGTGTGGATACTTAATACATAATATGTATTATCCTCTAAGCACACATACAGTGTCTTTGCACTGCAGAAGCTGGTTGAATCAATAGTGCATTACAGGTGTGGGGCTGCTAATAGGGGTTATCTTTCTTACTAAATCCTGTTGTCACTGTTAGTAAAAAATTTTGATCAACTGTGGTGAATAGAAGGAGCTGAAATACAGCAAAAAAAAAAAATATTGTCCTCCTAGCTTAAAGCTAGTAGTACAGTGAAGATTATTTTCCTGAGATTTAACCTCATCTTTGAACACCTGCAAGACCTGAACAATTTAAATAAAGTCCTACTATCCAGAATTTCTTTTTTTTAGCTTGGTCTTTCCACTGGACGCCTAAAGTTTCACCCATTAGTGATGTAACTAGATACATGTAGAGGTGTATGACTCTTCCACTCTATGCAAATCGAAGCAGAGAAAGTGCATGAAGAGATAATTATTGTGGAAGAACTCAAATTTTCAAAGGAAAACTTGGGAATTTCCATTATGCTCACGCAAATTTATCCAAATTACAGCATTACCTAAGTAATGTTTAAATAGTGTATAAATTGAACCATGAAAGACTCCAGTCACTCATTTTAATTGCTAAAACATCTCAAGGGTGTTACATTAGATGAAGAAGGGCCCTTGGAAGGATCATAATGTCTCTCATGGGCAATACTGATAGCTAAAAATACATCAGCAATTGTTTTTACACCTCACAGAGGAACAAATAAACTATTTTTCATGTTGATAAGAAGATCTTAAAAATGGTTCAAATATGCCCTACCTGAAATGAAGAGAAATACCTGTAACGTAAATCTCAGTTTTGCATTTCTTCTCAGTTAGAGCAGAAGGCTGCAGTTCAAAGACCAGTCTGACAATATCCTAAGAAGCAGTAGTGATATTCTTTTTTTCTTTGATGTATAGCTGCAGCAGAAAATGAACAACCGATTCTATTAATTACTAGCTAAAAAAGCTGCTGTGTAGGTCTTTTTGTCCTTATAGCCATCTGGTTCAAGATTAAGATAAACAGTAGTACAAAGATACTGAAAAATGAAGCAATTTCAAAGGACACAAGTAATCTAAAATGCAAAAGTATAGTGGTGGAGATTAAACAGAAATTTCTAGAAACAGCTAACCTAACATTTATTGTGCTAGGTCAAATGGAGACACGATTTATAAAAAGGGTATTTTTAGTACAAATTACTGTAAAGGCTATGCACAACATTGAATCGGTGTAATATATATAGTAGGATTACTTTAAAAAGAAACTCCATCACTTATATCTGTGGATCCAACCACAAAAGAAAAATGTTCAGTTATTGCTGACCTATAGAGTCAGTAGGTTATGCATTAGAAAGAGCCCCTGGCTTCAGTAAAAGTGTCAGTTACTTATCCATTCAGCCAAAACACAATGCACAGCCAAAAGTGTGCTCTTAATATTTTTTTCTTTTAAATTTGAGTGTGCCATTAGCATATAAAAATATGACTGTTAGGAGAATATGGAAACAAACAAGCATCAGACTCTAAAAACTATCATTACATGCTGTAACAAGATGGTTGAAATGCATACAAAAACATGCTATGCTTCTTCATATTTAAATGCAGAATCTAAGATCACAAAGTAAACTTTGTCTACTGACTTGTGAAGGAATTGACCTGTATTCAGTACAAACAAGGGAGAAAAATTGTAAATTATAAAGACTGGATGTCTCACATCTGCAAAGCACTTCAATTCTATCATAGCATTTACAACAGTAAGTAATATGAATCATGTTGACCACATCTGCTCGATGAGTTTCAGAGCCTATTTCATCTGATTGCCTTGCTATTACTCGAATTGTCTGTCCTAACAGGGATATTTAAGAGCTCTAGAAGGTTTCAAGGGCCTGTCTGAATGGCTGCCATACAATCAGAAAGCTTGACCTGAACTTATCAAAAATCTCATAGACATGTATTTTTTTCTCTCCATATGCAGGCTCATAGCAGGTTTTTGCAATTTCCTTTGCTCTTAAGGAGACTCAGGAAAGGTACTTGCTGCTTGATTTCAGGAATGCTGAAAGGTGTAAAGGAATCATGGATTAAACATAGAACACAGCCCATAAATTTCAGGAAAGCCAGGATGTGAAAACTGGTTAAGTGTTTATCCAATATCATATCACCCATATAATATGGATGTCAGATGGACATGTTATTGCGGTATTACTCAGCACACAGTAATACCTATCAGCATAAACATACTTTCATAAGAAGACTTGGTTTGCAGTGTTTGACTAGTATACTTGGAGTTTATAGAATTCCCAGGGGTATGTCATTATTCCTGAGCTCCATTATGCTGAGGGACAGCACTGGTCTAAGAGATGTGGTGATGCAAAACAGTTACAGAAGGAAATCTAAGAATAAGATAGTAAAACAGCAAAAGAGTGGAGAGAGCGTAATACAGAGATATGGGGTGTCAGGGGAAATCCCTGGAAATTACTTCATAAGGTTGTTGTGTTGGTCGTGCCTACTTCAAGACTTCCTAAAGACGCCTGGTCAGGGACTTGAAAACTCTTCATCTCTTCCTAAATCTGCCATAAATTCACTGCGCAACAGCAGGAGCTGTTCTCATCAATCTGTGCACCAGTTTCCTATTCGCACTTTGAAGGTCAAGTTTCCATAATTGATAAAGACTTTGCAAAGACAAACTCAACAGTATTTATGAGACCATCAAATACTGAAGTTATGGATTTGCCAGCACATAATCAAAGCACAAGATCTAGGTTTCTGTCTGCTGCCTCAGTTGAAATGTAACAACTGTGATGTACCTCATCTAGGAAAGAGAGAATATAGCTCAGAAAAAGTTTGCAAATATCCAAGGCTTTGAAAAGCATATTACTATTATTTATGTGCTTTTTTCTTGTCTTTGCATACAGTGGGTTTCAAGTTTAATGGCTGATAACAACAAGCAATTGCATGCCACTTACATTGGATGATATGGGATTAATTTAACCTGTTTAAACAAAGTTTTCACAGTTTCTTAAATATTCTCTCCTCTGCCATCCTCCCGTCTCTCAGAGGAGTATTTGTTTCTGTCAGGAGTCAAAACAGAACAATGAAAAATGAAGAGACATTATTTTAAAATAGATGGTATGTCAGCAGAGATTACTTGCATACGCAGGAGTTGCTGACTCAAGAGATTGGAATTAGTAGCCCCACATCAACAGAAAAACCTTCAGCAGAAAGGCAACTGGTCATCATGTGCCCCAAGTGAGTTAAATTGCTTTATGCATAGACAGCATGCATGCCAATTGGAAGGCTTAAATGTAGGACCAAAGCTAAAAGTCATAAAATGAAAGTGACAGTAAGCAATTCAAATTCTCTGGTGAACTTTATGCTATCCTTAACTACTACAGAGATGTGGCTAATGAATTGCCTGGCCCACTTAAGTGTCTCACAAAAACATGGACCAATGTAGCACCACTTTTCTGGCTCTCCTCATCCTTTTCTAGTCAGTTCTTGTGCTTAAGAGACACTATTCTAATTCTTTGCTCTATATCCAGTTGCATCAAATGCAAGACAAGTATTGAACTTAAAAATTGCATAGTTAGACTATCACTTAGGCAAAACAGGTTCCATATCTAGATCAACAGGGAACCCTACAGTGGAAGATGCAATTAAGTTTTATGTTGTCATTCTAAACTGACAAACTTCTTTAGTTCTAATTCAGTTTTAAGTAATTTCTTACTGTAGTTACTGTTTGTTTACTCTGGCTCTCCTATTCAAACCCCTTTTAGACATAGTTAGTGAGGAATACCAACAAACAAAACAGCACCGTTTTTCTAACTTGTATATTAGTTCTCTACCCTGAAATGTAGAGCTGTTCAACAGAAAAGGCATCCAATGTGATCTGTCACTGGCTTGTTTTTATGAAACAAATACAAAAGCATTTGCAAAATTAAACTTTGACCCTCCCTTTTCAAACTTTCTCTCTTTTCTCCTTTTCTGTTGAATGGAGATGGGTGAAGTTGGAAACTTTGTTTTTAAGACTTCTAAATAATACATTTGAAATGCATTGATATCTCAGAATAGGTTCTTGTATTAGGTCTTAGTTAATTTGTTGATTTTCACGTCTTTGGTGATGTCAAACCTAACTCTATGCAATGTTGTGTGGAAAAGTTTCTGTGTAGAAAGATGAAATTTTTTTGCCCTTAACCATTGTTTATCAAAATCCTTTTTGAAACAGAAGTATAGAAACTTCACAGCTGCTATAGACCTTGACATCTCTTTATTTAGTGATACTGATAATTAATACATTTAATAATATGTCGTGGATGTGTGTGTTTCAGGATGAAAACTCATAGCATTAGAGTCCTATTCTTGAAGCATATTTTCATGTGATTTAAATTTTTTGAAACAACAACAACAACAAAAAAAACCCCAAAGACCAAAAACACAAAAGTAAAGAAAAAAAGGAAAAGACAAGAAAAAAAAAGGAAAAGATTAGAAGTTACTCACAAGAAAAAAGAAGGTTTTATTATGATTTTTTCCTCACTTTTTTTTATTTGTATTTTTAAATCTTAATAAAGGGTTTATACTTTTGGACTGGAAAAGTACGAGCCTGAAAAATACACTGCAGTATCCGATTACTTATACTTAGAAGCAATTCACACACAGGAAAAATTGCCTATGAAATCTGAATATGTTTTCCAAAGCTTTGAAGAAATTTAAATATATTCAAAACAAACACACTCTGGAGGTTGAGAGACATGATTTTCTATGACTTGCAGTTTTTTGAGATCTGGTAGTTCAAGCTTGGTGCATGGAGAAGAGGAAGGGAGAAAGTGGCAAGGTTATCCACTCTTAATTTAAATCTTCTTTGTGTTACTAAACTACATGAACCAATATATTATATGAGCATTTTATGTTTATTTTAGTATGTGTAAACTAAAAGCATTAGGAATTAGATCTCCCACCTAACACAGAAATCAATTACTTGCAGCCAGTTTAGCCCAAAAGGCAAGGAAGGTACTTCAGAAACAGTTTGAGTCAGGTGGCTTTATGAGAAAGAAGTACAACCTCCAAAGAAACCAAACTGTGGTTTATCTTTTGTTGTCAGGCCCAGATACAATTCAAAAAGGCAGGCCTCCTCAATTAGCAAATCAAGAGTCTTGCTCATGATGTTCTTTCCAAACCACACACTAATACTTGGCATCTACTATGTCACCAGTAACAAGTAATACTTGCCTGCAGAATAGTAACCCTACATCTGCTGATAGAGATCACACTTTTCTTAGAGACAGTATTTCTCTAAGAAACTGAATTTTTTCCCCTTTATACAATATTCATGAGCCTTTTGTGCTAAGTAGGCACATATTGAGCATCAAATAAAAACCTGCAAAGGAGCCAGAGAACACCAGGAATTGGATCTGGCAGACTTTTGTCCATGGCATTTATAAAGTCTGATCGAAGGGCACAGAAATAGCTGAGGTAGCATATAGGTAATGATAAGTGTTTGTTGATTTTGACCTTCCCTGTACCCTATACTTCTTTGTCCCCAAACACAGTGAAATAACTTAATGGAATGTCAACAAAGATATAACAGTTCTACAGTTATGGTTTTTTTAAAACTTTTAATCACAGCAATGGGATGAAAAAAACCTTAATTTTTTTTAATTTACGTTTAGTACATTAAATCAAGTATGAAGATCATTAATCCTCTGTAGCCTTTTTTAAGTACAACAAAGGATAATAAAACCCTCAAAGTGGAAGAAGAAAAAGGAATTACCCCAAATTGTCTTATCCATATGCAATTCAGAATTCAACTGTATTAATCTTCACTTTTAAAAGTCACAATAGCATGCAAAACATGTTACAAAACAGTACACCTTTATAAGCAATGCTATTAACCTATCAACACATTTGCAGTCTCAGAAGACAAACAACCAGAGAAGAGACTGTTTTCTTCAGCTAAAGACTTTTAGATGCAATGTATTTACTCTGGCATAGCACAAGATGACAAAGCAAGCTGTTTTTTCCCAAAGGAGTATGGCTTTGAACTTGGAACTTTTTAAAGAAAAATTTTTAAGTGAAACTGGATGCCCGAACTCATACAAACAGTTGTAGAGAAGTGGCAAAAAACAATATGTTTTGACATTGCCTAACTGAAGTGCTATAAAGCAATATGTTTTGTCAATTCTTAAGCTGTAAAGAGCAAATTGCTTCACTACTATAAAAGTCTGTGGTCAGAAGACAATCGCATCAACAAGATACTCAGTTAACCACAGCCTACAGACTGTGCACCCACTCAAGGCATACCAGGCGAATGTCACATGGACACCAAGGCCTTAGCCTACAGCCTTTAGGGGCATGTCTTAAGGAACATCCTGTGAACACCTGTGCCTACATGAAGTAAATATGTTGTTGCCACACTGGCTATGTGGCAGACATGCCATTGTCGTAGTCCCCAAGGTTGGGCAAGACCGCTCAAACACTACTGTGACGTGCAACATTTAGCCTACATATAAAAAAGTTCCTCCCACTGACTGACCAAAGTAGACAGGATCTGCGGGATCTGCTGGATACATGGTGGTGTGGTGACTATCCTCTGATTTTTGTAATCACCCCTCGCTTTTTGCTACTTTCCTATTTTCCTCCCTTTTCACTTCTCTTTAATTCAAAATAAAAGTGAACTACCATTTTGTTTACCAACATCTGACCTCATTTGTGTCTCAGTCTTGCTCTGGGTAGATTTGAACTTTTCCTCTCTTGGGTATTGTGGATTGATACAAAACCTAAATTCCCTGCAATTAGTGGAGTGTGACTTTATAACCAGACTCCTATTTCCTGATCCAAAAACTAATAATGAATATATCTGTCAGTTGTATAAAAACTAATAATAAGATTTGGACTAAACTTTGCAGTGTCTGGGGCAGGAATGTCAGCCTAGAATTTGATTACAAAGTCATGAGATTGCTGCACATTTTAGTAATAAGCAAAGGTTGAGGTACATTTATTTATTTATTGGCAAATCTGTCAGTGGATCACCTAGCAATCGTCTCACAAAAACGAATTTAGGAAGGATGTGATTATTAAGCTTCAAAAAAAGAGCTAAAAAAGAATCAATACAGAAAGTCACCATTTAGAAAAATCCTTTTTTTTTTGCCAGATACAGAATATGTGAGTACTACTACATTCCAGTTTATTTCTTTTTTGCAGACATTTCCCCTACAAATTCTTTTTCATGTATACATATATTTTACTGAACAATGTTTGATACATATTTCCCAGGGATTTTAGGTAATCTCATACATTTCAGAAAAAAAAGAAATTCTGCCAGAAGTCTAAAAATATGATTGAAATAATCTCCCAAACTGTATTACAGAAAATTTAATTACCACTGAACACTTATCTGCTGTAGTATCCTGTGACCAGAGGAAGTTGCAGGCAGTGCCCTGCATTAAATTCCTACAAGAAATAAAGTTAAAATTAACTTCTCCAAACTTCTGTATACTTCGGACTTTGAATAAGAAATAGAGCAAAGAGAGACCAAAAAAAATGAAAAAGAAAATGTAACAACAACTAAATGCTAAGAGAATAACTTTTTCACTTCTCAATAAAAAACAGAAATCAACACGTAGCCTTAGAAATACTACCCAATAAAGAACAACCAACTGAGTGATAGCTGCTTTCATGTAAGCAGAGTTTACAGAGGAACAGTACCCACATTGCTAATTTTCCTGGTGAATGGTTATATTATTAAGAGCTGATTTGAGCTTTCTGCCCGGGTGCATTCTGTAGTTGTTGCTAATAAATGAACAGATTTTGAATTAATATCTCTGAGACTGAGAAGCACCCACGGGAGCCTTCTGACCTAGTAATGTTAAAACTGCAGCTGTATGAATAGCAGTACACATATTTCAACATGTGAAGTGGCATGAATGCATGGGCGTAGGGCAAGGGCACATGTCTCTAAAGGTGTACCTTTGGAAGAGGTACCCACAGCCAAATTTGAATTATATAAGGCTTAAAGGAGGAAGTTACCATCCACTGACTTCTGCAGACTACAGCTAGATAGAACTCAATTGTTTTGGAAATTTGCTAACTTGCCTTTCTTGCTTTCTCTTTATTTGAATGTATTTTTCTCTTCATGTTGCTTCAGTGATATTTTGAATTATGTTATTGTTTCAAAAAACCCTTCAATAAAAAATAAGCCACTATCTGACAAAAACTGTTTCTGTAATTTGGATTACAATTATATAGCACTATGCTGAGAGGGGACTCTTTCCAGTTCCTAGAAATGTTCATTCTTCTTGCAAAATTGAAGTCTGTTAGATAGTTATTGTACTTTTATAAAGCTTTTTTCTTCTAGACAACATACAATCAAACACCTTTTTTCTTCCTTTTCTTTTTTTACTTACAGACCACTTTTTTCATCACCCTTTTAATTCATGTGAAACTTACAGAGAACTCTTACTGTTGCTACCTATTTTCCTCCACCTCTTAATGGAGGTGACACTTTTCTATCATACAGAAACACTTTGTACTTTCTCCAGCAAATGTCATCCATGGATTTTTGGGGCATTCTTCACTTAATACTACATTTTCCTTCAAATGGCACTGAAAGTCCTTGCAATTTTCTCCACTTCTGATGTAGATGCTTACTAGATCTTTTAAGGAAATAAAGAAAATACGCAAACTTAACACATTAAAGGTGACTGTTTCTTCATTTCAGAATAATAGCAATTCATCGATGGTTTCCTCTGTAGTTTTTCACCAGTTGTCTGTCATTTTACAGCAATTTCATTCAGATCATGCATCTCCCTGTTAGACAAGATTTTCAGTTGAGTAAATATATATATATACCTTATAAAATAATTTTCTCTTATTAGCTAAATCAACTATTCTGTAAAAGAAGAAAAGCAGTCATTTTAGATGGGATTTATCTTGACAAATCCATGCTGTGATTTTCTCATCACCTCATCATTCTCCAGATTTCACACTTTCATAAGAAGAAATATTAGGTTGTCTTATATTCATGACTGGAGTGATTATCCTCTCAACAATAAATTACTATATTCCCTATTTCACAAGACTAGCTTATATATCCTGCAACCTAATGTTTTAAATTAAATTATCTAACTTTTCTGCACCCTAAAAAGAAGGGTAATATACTTTTCATTTCTTAATAATGTTTGATAAGGCTTAAATATAAATTATACCAGTGACAGAGCCTGAGGGGATGGCCTGATGTTGTATCAGGGGAAGTTTAGGTTGGATGCTAGAAAGAGATTCTTCACCCAGTGGAGGGTTGGGCACTGGAACAGGGTCCCTAGGGAAGTGGTCACAGCACCAAGCCTGACAGCATTCAAGAAGCATTTGGATGATACTTTCAGGCACATGGTGTGACTCTTGTGAATGGTCCTGTGCAGGATCAGGAGTCAGACATAGTGATCCTTACATGTCCCTTCCAACTCAGCATATTCTGCAATTCTGTATAATGAATTTGAGGTTTTCCTTTGAAACCGCAAATGTCACAGTTATTCTAGGGGTTGGAATACATCACTCAAAAAAGTTACTCAGAAAAGTGATCACTCAAAATCTCTAAAAAAATGTGATATTTTGGTGGGGTTTTTTGTCTTGTTTGCAGCTTGACTTATAAAAGGAAACCTGATACTTGCACTTAAAACATTTATGTGAAGATGCTGAGCATCATACATTGAGAGATACTTGACAAGGTCCAGCTTAGGTTGCCAACATTCAAATCTACTTCTGGTACATGGTCATTAGTTTTTTCCGTCTTACCAACAGCACTTCTTCCTGTGCAATCATCAATTTAATATACAAGAAATATTTAAGAGCAGACCCACTGCAGGAATTTTGGTTCTTCTGCCATTCACCGTTCCCACGAGCAAAGACAAGATGAAATGGTAGAAACAGATTTATACACAAGCACGTGTTTGTTCCAAAGACACTTTTTAGCATTTGTTTACAACCTTGTGCATGACTTCTTTGACTCATATAGTACAGTATATGTAATTTTTTTTTTTTAAATACTCTTTCTTACTGTTAGAAATCGACATTCCACAAAGGGAATTTATCCATTGCATGGATTACATATAACCCTAACCATTCCATCATACCTACGGTATAATTAGCAGTGTCTGAGAAACGTTGGACAACTGAATATAATAGAGACACTTATTTGAAAATTAAAAGATTTTAGTTCTACATTCCAAAGACTGTAGCTGGTGATGGCATTTGACAGTGTGTTGGTAGTTTGAACTTGTTGGTATCGCACACTTTTCTGTCAACATCCAATTCTCACATCTCAAGAATTATTCCTTGTTCAGGCAGAAAGTATCTTCATAACATAGATTTAATGTCACTGTGCAAAGACAGACCATAATTAGTCATTTTGTTGTGTCATTATTATTGCCATCTTTACTTAAGTAAATCATCAAGATTTACTCAGAATTCCTTACCATTCGTGTTGTATTATCTATTCTGTAAGTGATCTGAACAGCCAGGAAATAATACTGGGGTGAGAGTACTGTTAAAGCTTACAAAGAATATTTGTCAAGCAGGTCTTACGTGGCCTCAGAATATGCTATGTGTTATGACAAAAATATATGTGAAATCTGAGGACAGTAGGGAGGGACAGGAAAAAATCATGTTGAAGCTGGCATTCTTCCATGGCGTAAAAACTGTGTATCAGAAAGCAAAGTATATAAATGGAGAGTTACTCTTTCTTTTTTTTTTTTTCTCCTCAGTTCTCAGTATTCATACCAGTGACAACTTTCCTTGAATTAGGACCTGAAATGAAATACAGGGGGTCTTCCATATGTGGCCCAATTAAAAAAAAATCTGATTTCTCTATCATGTTATTAATGCTTTATATACCAGACCTGTGATCTTCTGATTTTTAAAACTGTAAATGGTACTTTGGACAGACATGGAATTTCAGGGTTTTCAAATTTAGCTGTGGAGTCACTTTTTTCAGGTCAAAGAATCTATTTGTCAGTCCAAAGAACAAAATTCCTATTTATGGTTTCACGACTGGTTGGTGAATTGTCAGCTGGTGTTTCAGTCCTTTCTTGCTTATCAGTACCTGAGATCTTGGAGAGACATGTAGAAAAACAAGGTTCTGAAAGTACAATGAAGAGAGAAAAGAAACTTTGTCACTCTGAAGAATGAGACTTGTTTCCCTCCACCGAGGACTTGAGAAACATGGAGACAAAAATTTCTTTCTGTGAATTGAAAAAGCAGTCATGTCCTTTTTCTACCATTGAAGTTCTTCATTATTAATTGTATGTATTATTCATATATTCCTGTGTCAGAATGAGTTATATGCTACATGGAAACACCGAAGTTAAGGTGAATTTTGTATTATATGTTTATTTCCGACATAGATGATTTCTTTTGCTGGCTTCATTTACCATCTCTCCTCCTGATCCTAAGTTTTTCCCAAGCAACATTCACAGTAACAGTTAAAACTGTACTATTGTTACTCATTACAATACCATTTAGCAGCTAGATCAGAAGCTCATGCAGACAAACACGATTCAAGCCTATTCTTAAAACAATGACAGTGGTCAGCTTTGGCAAGGCGAGGGACAGTGTAGCTTCATTTTCTCATCCTCATGCTGGCCCTCCAGGGTGGTATAATAAGTTTTAGCTTTTCACTTTCCGTAGACACACGTTTCATTTTGGATGCTTAATCATCATTAATCACATCTGTTAGCAAGTAGTTATTTGAAACCATTTTCTGCAGAGCATCTCTTATCATTTGTTATCATCTTAATTTTCACCAACTGGTTGAATTTCATTAATTTTAAGGTGGAGGACAGAAGAGTTGAAGCTGAACATATAAGTACTATCAGTCAATGCTGTCACCAGCTTCTTTAGAAAATAAACAACAAGAAAATTTTCTTTTATTTTTACCATGTTTGAATAAAACTAACAAATGTTCTTTATTTCTTACATTGCTTTCATCTTCCTCAGGTGTTAACAAAAGCAAAAATTTGAATGGATCTACTACCAGGATCCATGAAACAGCAGAATGGATAAATGTTCAAAAAATCTGTTTCTCATATTTGTCCAGAGGATAGAAAAACCTCAGCAAATCACTTTACATCATCGCAACTCAATGTCCCTAAATAATAATTCTTTCTCATAAACACTTTCATACCTAGTTGGAGTAGAAGTTGATCTGCTACACTATTTTTAAGTGTGAGAGATACCACTTTAGAATCCTTCTATTTCATAAAAGAACTTCTTTCAGATAAGATTTTTCTGTAACTAATGTGGTTATCAAATATTAATCACTGAATTAAAAAGACTTTATATTTGTTGGAAGTATAAAATAATATATTGAAAGAACTACTAAGTAACCCTATTAATAGGAAATATCTGTTAAAATAATGTGCGCACAGACTGTTGTTACCCATTGCATGTCCATTTTTATTTGTTTTATATTGTTCTCCATTACACAGTTGGGAAGCAATTTACTGTCAGGGATGCACTGATTTTTTTTATCTTAATGTATTTGGTAAAGTAGAGACAGTATTTTGCTAATTTTGGGCCATGATTTTTGTTTGCATATCAAAATAACTGTGTTAAAATAACATACTAAAGCTATAAAATCAAGTTCTTGAAACCTGAGAAATAAAGAAAAAACGTGGAAAGCCTTGTCTCCACAGAAGAAGCTTTTGTATCTTGTAGTCGGAGGAGCAGTAACAGTAGTGCTAGTAATATTGGCTAACACACAATAGTCTTTCCAACTCTCTACTAAGAACTTGTGAACTGCTTTTTCTGCAGGCTTTGGGTTTGGGGGAGGATTTAGGTTATTTAGTCTGGGGTACCAAACTGAATATTTCAATCCAAATGCCTGAAGTCCTGTAAAATGAAAACATTGAAAAGAGTGTCTTGTATAGGTCAAGCAATCTTAATATTAAGCTCTTTTTCATTAAATGGATGTCAAAAGCCTAATGTGTTTTGAAAGTTAAATAACTAATAATAGCACTTCAAAATCATCCAGTAATCTCATAACAGTCATTAGTGAAGTATACTTCACCTAATGCCTGGAAATGAGAAAATTGTTTCCTCACCTTAATGCTAGAACACTGGGACATAAAAGATTGCAAAGAAACTTTCTGACAGAAGTGGAAAGAGTCCAGATAGCCTCACTTAGCACTTGAAAACACCATTCCCTTAATAAAAGCACAGGGTTAAATAGTCATATAAAAAATCTGGAAAGGTGAGGTGAAAAACTCAAAATTAAATCTGAAATAATGATAGCTAGTAAGATCTTTGCAGCTGTTGTGAGACAGATAAATAGAGCTTGGAAATGAAAATTGAAAGAATGGAGACTTGTAGGAAAACAAAATATGTAGTAATGCAGACAATTCCTATGGTTAAAAAGGAAGAAATCTCAGAGGGAGTCAGTGCAAAATATTAGATGTTGATGAAGAAAATTGTTCTTGCTACAAGAAATACCATTGTAAGAACTCCCACTAGAGACCAAGTGAACAGAAATGAAGTGTGTCTAAGAACTGAAGTAATGGTGACTGCATACAGACTCTTCTCTCGTGTGGGGACAGGTCTTCACTAAATGCACAAGTACAGAAAGCTGTAGGTAATGCTATTCAGGGAAACTTTTCATCACACTGTTAATCTTCATTCTGCAGAGCTGTACAGCAAGAAGTCAGTGAGGTGTCTGGGCAATGCTGCTGTAGCTCAGAAAGAAATACTGTTTATTGAAAAAGAATGCTAATTGCAAAATCACAAATCGCTATCTGTAATCACCTAAAGCACTTCAGTAGAGAGTTTCCTCCTTTTATGGACATGTGAAAAAATTACAAATGCAGTCATAATTAGCATAAATCAAACAGCTCCCCTGCAATCACTGGAAATTCAGGGGTGAAAGTAAAGTGTACAAGAAGATTTAAGCTTAGTTTAGGGTTCTCCATAAATGTCTGAGATTATCTTTTTTGAGAAGAGTGGAAATTTTAATATCCAAAGTTTAGCTCTTTTACATCACTGCAGTAGAATAATAGCAATTATTTCAAAACCAGAAGACTCTAAGCACAAACAAAACAAACAAACCTGACCTTTAAGGTCCAAGTTATGTGGATTTATGAGGATTGCTACACATTCCTTCATACTTGGCAAAACACAATCTATAGAAAATAATATGTGATTAAAATACATTTTTGGAATATTTTGCATCCAAAGAAAAAAGATTTTTTTTCTCCTTTTGCAAAATCAAAAAATGTGTTACTATGAGAGCAATTTTAACCTCAAGAAAACAGGATTTCAGTTAATCATGCAAAACACCTTCCAAATAAAACCCTAGGTGGCAAAGCTTTAAAAAAAATGCTGAATTCTAAGTTTGGTCCATGAACAGGAGGACCCACAGAGTTTACATTTCAGATGATTTGAGTGCACCTCTTCATGGTCTGGTTCAGAAAAGACTCACACTTATTCTATCCCACATTTCCTTAAACCACCTCTCTCCTCTGCAATTTAAAGATCTGCTCACCTATTTATATACCCCCACCATAAATGGTTTTTGAGCAGTCACCTTCCATCCATCCTCCCTGTGACTGTGGCTGTCTCTGCTCAGTCTGTGGATGAGGTTTCCTAGTGGATCAGTGAATCCCTTATGGCCTTTGCTTCATCGGAGGGCCACATCAGAAAGCACTTCTGATAAACGTCTTTGTGTACTCCAAGTGCAGAACAGCTCCAAGGAGCCCCAGATTGCTGCTACCCATAGACAGGTCTTTGCCACTGAAGGTTCTCCATCATCGCTTTGGAACCAGCATGGGGATGGGATCACACTGCTGTTGGACATCTGTAGTTGTAAGACCAGCCCTACCAGCACAGATTTACATGGTCTATGCAAGCAAATGGAATCTCTGTTTATTTTCACCTAGAGATGTCTGCATTTGTGTCCCTGCCCTGTCCCCCATCTCTGCTTTGTCACTGATAAAGCTGCACATCTGCCTCAGTCTTATCACTTAGGACTGCTTAAAATGCCACTCTGCCTTGCTGCTGAATAACAATACATTCATAGGTAAGAATTTGATTAAAGGATGCAAGAAGAAAAATTTATGCCACATTTCTACATCTCTGCTTTCAGCAGCAGAAAAGCAGTAATACTGATATGCAAATACCTATATAATGTCTGACATAATGTACACAGATAGATCATAGGATTTAAAATCACTGGGGAAATTGATAGTCACTGCATCCCAAAGGCTATTACGTAAAAGAGAAGAAAGAAATAAATCATAAATATTACTTTATTAAAAAAAAAAGAATATTTTATGGTGATTTAACAGATATGGTCCCATGTTTCCTTTAGGAAATTCATACTATTTCTACCACAATATTTTAAAAACATCTTTAAACAACACATGGTAGCTGATTTTGCAAACTGAACAAATGAAATCTGCTAATATCATTTGCTAAGTAAGTTATTTTATACCCTATTTGGTAAAGAAGCCAACTTTCTGATTGTTTTACATAATGGACACAAGCTGCTGACTGTTCTCTAAATGAGGTAGTGAAATTGCCCATTGTTCTGGAGAACTAATTTCTCAAAATCATTCTAACTTACATATTTGCTGGCTGAGCCTATCAAATTTACTCATTGAGCAGCTTTCAGAAAGCTGCAGACGGTAAACATATTTACCCACAGCTTCTGTTAAATGATCCATACAAAATCTAAGCAATTGTTCGTATCCCATATCTTATACGCATATTAGGAGAGACTACATTTTGTGGTTTAGTTTGCTGAAATTTTCATATAGAATAAACAACCTTTAAGAACAGGACATGTAAGACCTGGCCCAAGGCTCCAAAGAGAACCATTTTTCTTTTTTTCCCAGTTTTCATTGTTTATAAAAAACTCAAAAATTTTATTCATAAAATTTGAGTTAAAATAAAAGAATTCCTGCAATTATGACTTTGGCATTTCACAGTAAAGTCTTTTAGAGGTTTCAATATCATGAACACCAATCTGGGCCTTACCCTTAAAGATACTTTTTTCCAATTCAAGTTCTGAGTCTTAGTTTAAGGTCAAAATTCAAGCATAATAGAAACATTCAAGTATACCAATGTGTAAGATATGCATGGTATTTTCAAGGAAAGTTAAAACTTATTGGCACTACCCATCTGCAAAGGTAGGTAATGGAGGGACATGTGAGTAGGAGAGTGAGGTAGGGGTAGTGACCCTTTCTGTAACTCACCATCAGAAATGCACAGAGCTCTGCCCTGGGATGTGTCAGGAGTCATTCAAGAGCTTATGGATCAAAACTATCAGGCAGACCAAAAAGGATGTCGATGTGGTAGATATGTCCTTGGATCATCCGATCAGAAAAAAGGAGATGAGGTTTTCTTCAGACTGGGAGGAACCTCACGTGGTCCTCAAAGGAATTTAACCACCCTGAAATCTGCTGGATAGGAGTAGGGCTCAGGCAATCTGAGGGATTTCTTTAGTGCATCAGTAGTAACTTGCTAGCAAAGATACATGAGAAATCAACAAAGGAAAGGTGCTCTACTGGACCTGATATTTCACACAGGAGAAAGAACTGGTGGGGGAAACCAAACTCAGAGACAACCTTGGCTGCAGTGACCATGAGACAGTGAATATCAGGAACCTTAGGGCCTCTAGTAGGGCCAAAAGCAGGAACACAGCTCTAGATGCCATGACTGAAGACTCCAACCTCTTCAGTGATCTGCTTTGAAGAATCCTGTGGGACACTCTGAAGAGAGGTACAGCAGTCTCAACTGGTAAGCAAGGATCACTCCTCTGAGCATAAGAAGGGGCCATCCTGAAGGAAGTAAGGTAAACACAGGGGAAGACCTGCAAGGATGAGTAAGAACTACTGATCTGACTGACATAAAGAGGCAAAGCACAGGAGATAGGAGCAGGGGCAAATGACTCAGAAGTATAGAATTGCTTTCTGATCTTGCAGCATTGAGGTTATGAATGCCAAGGCCAACCTGGTGTTGAATCCAGCACAGTCTGTGAATGGTAACAAGAAAGGTTTCTACAAATATATAAATGACAAAAGGAAAGCCAGAGAAATTTTGAGCCTGCTGCTGAATGGGTCAGGGGAACTGGTGACTCAGAGTAGACTTGGAATGACTCAGAGAAGGCCAAGGTACTCAATGCCTTCAAAAAATGATCCTAGAATTATAAAAGTTAGTTTAGTGATGTCACTTTCTCACCTACTCAGAGCTTTATATGACTGTTAGAAGTTACACTAAAGAAGTACAGAGCCATTCAGCTTGTCATAACAACTTTGTTACAAACCATGTGCTTATAAGCTGTTTCTCTACTGCCTTACATGTGACCACCGAAGGTTTCACAGTCGTCTTTCACAACACTCTGCAAAGATGGATATGAAGTCTTTTGCCATTTTGGAGCTGGGCGAAACAAGAAAGAAATGTAGAATGCGAAATCACTGGTGTCCAAAACTTGTGGGCTATTCTATATCTTGTAGAAAGCCCTTTGTTTGCAAGGGACAGAAGCTTTTGTAATTGTCATGTGTGCTTGTGCACATCTATTTGCAGAAGGAAAGTTCATCTTTACAGAAGCTGGTTTAAACATTTGTAGAAAGCCAACATTTTTTTGTAGCATAGGCAGTAGATAAATTATGACAGAATGAATCAAATCTGTAGATATATGGGAGTTCATCACATTGAAACAACAATTTACCTGTAACAATAAAAATCCAAATATTTCCAGAGGTATAATGAGACATTTTCCTACTAGTATACAACAGAAATGCAAGCTATGCATGTGGGTATCCCTCTTTCATAGCACCTCCATAGATTTTGGGATTAACAACTGGTAAACAGGCCTCTTAATTAGAATTGATTTGATTAAAGCTAGGGCAGGCATTTTCAGATTGTTGTTCACTTGAAAAACTGATGGTCTAAATATTCAACATCTTATGTATATTTAGATTGTAGAATTATACAAGAAGAACACCTCACTTACAAGAATGGAGAAATAATGGCAACATTATAAGCCTAGGCCCATCTTCGCTTTGGAAAGAGCAGGATTCATGGAATATATGTTTTTTCAAGTTACAGAACTACTTTTCTCAATCAACTGTGCGGATCTCCCAGAGGAAGACAGTGAGACTTTTATCTTTCGTCAGCATAAAGATACAGGTTTAGCAGATAGTAGACGTATTTTCTTAAGAGGAAATTAGGAGAGATCAGTGAAAATGTAAGACATTAATTTTGTCCTGAAAGTTGTACAGGAAAGTAGTGATTTTAATGAGTGTCCTATTCCATTTTTTACCTTCCCTAGACATTGATAGCCAATTCATTGGCCCTGTGGCTTACACTGAGATTGCCCATCATAATTGCACAGGGTACTGTGATCACAGGGAGAAAAATAGTTACTTAGGAAGTCAGAAGTTATTCTGCTTGTTCTGTGAATAACAGAAGAAAGTCTGAAATGAACCCTTTTCAACGTGTAAGTAGCACAGAGAGCATTAGAGCGTTTCAGTGCAGACCATTCTACACTTATTCCCTTTACAATTCCCTTTTACAAAATTAAAGTCATAAAAATATTTACTGCAAAATTCCAGAACTCACAACAGGTACCAGACACAGAAAATAGTAAATTATCTCTTTTTCTCTATAAAAGTTCAGAATAAATAATAGATCAAGGATTTCTTTGTGAAAAGATATACTAATAACATGTATGTAATGAATGTATAAATTGTACTAGCCTCAAGAAACAAGCCACTGAAGCTTGAAAGCCTGGGATGCTTCACCAACCACTGATGTTCCAGATTTTTTTCATTAAGGTCTTCATATAATTTTACCTGTTGACATCAATATTGCAAAAGAAAAGAAATTAAAAATTCTACAGTCTGACCAAGAAAAAATGTAGTAGAAATAAACTAATCACATAACATATAGCTAGTTTGCGTGCAACGTGCTCTAATTAGAATTTGAAATAAAGGTGGCAGTATTTGTCATTCTAGATATAATAAGTATATTATGTGTTGATGGAAGGGAACGGACAGATGCTCTTACATCAATGTGATCAGGCAAAATGTCCGCTTTATTAGAAGAAAGACAAAATATATAGTGGTTATGACGCTTAGTTCTTGTTACACTACATTTGTTACATAAGGAAAACATACTCTGCTGTCCACTGCTAATTGGATCACAACAGGTGGTCATAGGAGATGAGAAAACTTTATTCACCTGCCAAAACTCCTCCTTGGCATCTGGTATGAATCCACCTTTGTTCTAACATCAGGTCCTGTAGCCATCTTAATGGCGCAGTATTTTTTACTGTCTACACCCAGCCATGCCATGGTAAAAATCTCAGAAATGCAATAGAAATTGTTCACAAAATTTCTGCCTTACGACAACTATGTGATCAGCCCCTTAATAGCGAGATTTCATTGTTTTTTTCATTTGTTCCTGATATATTTACAGATATAATGCAATGAATTTTGAAGGTCTCACTCCATGAAATTTAGAATACAATCAATTTTTTAAAAGAATGAGATATACTTTTTAATATATCTTCCTTGTTCATATGTGTTGCTGTGTGTACTTTAAGGTAACGTTTTCCATAACTTAATAAGAAATTATTATCCTACTAATAGCACTCATGAAACATATACAGACGACTTCGTGATGCTCTGCATCCTTGTCCTAATACTTTGAGTTAGAATAACCCACCCACTTATTAGGATTAAGGCAGAGTTATCAAGAAACTTTCTTATTTTTTAATATTGACATCTTACTTGTATGTGTGTAAACATAACTGTCTGACTCCCCTGAAAGAATCAGGTTCGTGTAAGCTTTTTCACCTGACCTACAAAAGTTGACTTTGAGAAAGTGACTTTTGCCTGTCTTCCCTCTGTGACCACAAGGTTCATTCATTCCGTGTTTTAGATTGTTATACTGAGTTCTTCCATCATCCTCTGTCACTAGGCTTGGCTTAGGTCCGACAAGCCATAAGAAACTTTTGTATTCATTCAACTTGCAGTCTTGGTCCCAGTAACAGGAGCCCTCGAAAAACCAGGGTGCATGTTTTGCTCCCCCTTTTTATTCAGGCTATATTTTTTTACATCTAGGTTATAGATAGGGAGAGAAATTCCAGCATTTCTGAGATCACATTTTAAGAAGCTTGATGGAAGAAAATAGCTTACAAGACTGTCACTTTTGAGTTGTATGAGTACAAGTGATAGCAAAGCAATTGAAATTGTTGTGTCTGTACACTGCTATTATGTTCTTCCTCTTCAATTAATAGGTACTGTTTAATGACTCCGATAGAGAAAGAAGCATCAAGTTTGCTCAGAATTCCAATCCCACCACAAATGAATCCAGGCTTAAGTTCAGAAGGACAAATGATTCAAAGCAGTTGCAGTGGTACTTTATGTTGCCAAAAAACTACCATGTCACTGAGTGTAACCTAACAACAAACACCATACACATGAATTAGACTTGACTAAAAGCCCTGCTCCAACTGACCAGACTGGTCTAGTACCAATTGGATGTCTTAGATACATAGATGAAAACTGATCTCTCTCTTATAATTAAGCTACAATATATCACTTCCCTTTAGCAATTAAATAATTTTAAAAAAATGTATAATTAAAAAAAAAATGAAAGTGGGACAGGAAGAAATAATATTTATCATAAACTTCTGAATAACTACTGACTAATAAACTACTGACAAATCACCCTTGAGGAAATTTGGGGTTCATCTATTAGCCTGATGCAAAACTATAGTACTTGAACACAGGTTATTTAATGTATTTATTTAAGCAGGAATTGAAAACGCTTATCTTCACCTTCTTGAAAATAAGGCCAAATAAAAACATTTCATGATTGAAAATGCAAAATCCTTACAAAACATTCAGAGGTCAGATAACAAGTGAATCAAAGGTATGGAAAATCAAATAGGTTGTAGATATACAGTGTGAGAATATTATTTTTCAGTGCTCACCTTCTCTAGACTAATCCCTCAGATATGCTTAGAGTTTTATATTAACCAGTTGTGGGAAAACCCAGATGCTTTAACAAAAATGTAGCTGCCAGCTCATTCCCTGACTGCAAAGTGACACTCAGTGGAAGAAACTTGGAAAAGACACTTTGTGGCAACTTACTCATTTATAATAGAAAGTACTATTATGTTTCTGAGAAAAAAACCCAAATCCAAAACTATTAAAATATTTAAAATATTAAACTATTTAAAATATTAAAACTATTGAAAATGAAACAACAAGTGTCAAAATATGAGAGTACTTCAAAGCACTATTAAGTTAAACACATTTTAGAAAAAAAATAAAATAAAACAAAACACTATCATTAAGTCTATATAGCCTCTGAGGACTATAAAGGATATATTTGCATATTTTATAATAAGATTATATAGAAAACACAAAGCATTGAGTTAAACAAAGAGAGAGAATCTGTTTAAGGGAGTAGCTATAGGGGTGGAGAGAAGACACTCATCACAGCCCTCCCAAGCATTTATCTGACTAAAAATATGCTGCTAAAAAAATGTTTGATTGAATGTGAGAATCATTAACTTGTCTCATAATGCTCATAAGTTTTAGTGGCAATAAACTTAGTACTTAGCAAAATTTGAGAAAATGCTGTGCAGGCAGATGGTGAATATGTACATAAAGTCTATCCCAAGGCAGCAAACACTCTCTTCTGCTCCTGCAATGATCTGTTTTGTACTCAGTACTAGTGTTTAGACCTGGGGATCAAATTTTTTCAACACAGTAGTTTGAAGTGTAGAACTCATTTGCGGGATTTTCATTTTTTATTGACATTAGACTCAGTCGCAAGACCCAGTGCTTTGATGGCAGTGGAGACTGCCACGATGCAGCTAAGGAGTCACTCCCAGAGTAAAAATCACTCCACTCGCTCAGCTTAGGTTGATTATGTGCCAGGTTGGTGTCTCAGTGTTAATCTTTCTTAAGGAAGATTTTACAGAATACAATTCTGAAAAGCAGTTTAAAGTTATATGACAACATACATAGTTGTTGTGTCCTTGTTTTAGCATGGAGAAACTTGTAATACAAAACACAGTATAGTGGGCCTACATTTCCTGCAAAGTTTTGTTTGCTCATCAGTTTGTATCTTGTACATATGCTCATATTTATATTTGCCTAACAGTTTCTCTCCTTGGTGCTGTTATTACCTTATTACTTGAATAATTTCTACAGTAACTGGTAGGTGTTGACTGGTGAAGTATATGCTAAAGGATAATATGATACCATCCTGTGGCTATTTGAAAAGCAGCTACAAATGCAAGACTTTCTACTGGCTATTAGTAGATCATCTAACAAGAGACACCCACCACAAATTGCAGATTGAGCAAGTCAGGTTGGACATTAGGTGAAACAATTTCCAGCACTGTAACATTATGTCTAGGAGGGATGGTGAGATCTTCAATGCTAGAGGTTCCCAAGATTTAACCACACAATGCAGGGACTGACCCATCCTATGACCAGGAATAACTTCCTCTGTACAGGTTGCAAGTGAAGTCCCATCTTATCAGCTGTGCTGTGACTATGAACAGGTTGAAGTACCCTATTGGTGTTGTACCCGCACTCTACATTCCTGACTTGGGGATTTCAGGCAGGAAAATATACTTGTGATCATTCAGGTGTACAGGAAGTCTTGTATCTCTAACACCATTCTGTAAAATTCATCAGTGCATACATGTATGGAGCAGGACAACTCCATGTGGAATGTAACTGATTTGCTGACATATGCAGATTGACTTCAGAGAATGCTGCCAGTTGGTCCAGCTATTAGGTTTCCTAGTACTAGAGGATGAGACACTTGGAGACAAAGAGAGGAAAAAATGTAACGCATTGTCTAGATATTTCAAAAGTGAGTATCATCACAAAATTGACCACATACTGCAGTAGGGTAATTCAGTTTGCATCCCTGCAAAACAAAACAAAATAGAATACCACCAGCTGTTATCACTAGCTTTTTTTCACGTTGGTAAGTTTGCTGCATTTTGGGTTGGGACATAAATAATATGTGTTCCACAGAGGCTAATAAAGAAGCTTCCAAGACTAGCTCACTTAATAGAAAAAATAAAAAAACAAGGTTTATGTATTCAGATAATACATGCATAATATGTATCAAATAGGTATTCAAAACACACATTTATATAAGAGTCCCAAGAATTATATACATATGGCAGAACACTACCATTACAAAATTAATTTCTAATTTGTATTAGCAAAACTATTGACATCTATATTTACATAAGCAGCCCTTAAAACTAAATATAAATAATATAAATAATCTAAATATAAGTAATCAATTACCCCTGTAATTGATCATCAAAAGAAATCTTGCTGCTATGAATAGTACAGCTTATTAAAGTAGGGAAATAGCAATGAAATTGTCATTGTCATTAAAGAAAAAGCTAAAGTGGTACACAGAAAAAAAATCATAAATAAGTTTTCAAAAAGCAAAAAAAAAAGCCTTCTAAAGGGACAATCAATATTTTTTGTGCCTTTTCCCTTCCTTTCCCTTTCATAAAAAAATTGCCATATTTTCCATTTTCTCACATAAACTGTAACTTTATTTTTAAATTCAATACAGATAAACTTAAAAAGGAAATATAAATTTAAAATGAAATGGCTGTCAAGATACAGTACAACACAGTAGGAGAAACAGACACAAGAAATAGCAGGTAGAGGAGATAAAAACATCAGCAGCATCTACTATAATTTTTATATGGCACTCTATAGTCACAGATTTCATTTTAAAATATGAACACATTCATCTGAATGAATACAGGCACACTTAATAGGCTGAATTTGTCATTGTGTCTCATAGTCAACAGGATACTGATTTAATCCAATCCACAATTTAGTTACACTCATAGTTTCAAACATCTTAAACCAAACCTTTGTGTAACAGCCAAGATCACAATAAATCTGGGAGATGATGTCTTTGTCCTTTTTGCTGAGTGATGCAACCAGACAACTGCAGCAGCCACAGAGATAACAAGAACCAAAAACATTAACTGAAATGGTAATAGCAATCTAGTCATGTATTTTGTAGAGTAACTATATCACCACCTTTTTCTATGATGCTTCTCATGACTACACCGTAAAGATCATACTTTGCTGTACAGATATGCTGTAACCCTAATCGACCCCTGACAGCTGACATACATATTTTTAATTTTAAAGCAGTATGAAAATTTGTCCTGTTCAAGCACATGACCAGTGTGATCCAAAGCAGCACAAGAAAGTGTCTAGTACAGTCAACAGTGGAGTTTCCACATATGGGCAGAAAAACTCTCCTCACCCATCTAGAAAAGTCATAATCACGGCAAATTATGAAAATTAACATTTTTTGTAGAAGATCAAATTACACAGTTTTGCAGAAGGAAGTAGTTTTCCTTCGCAATTTCTTTGAACTTTTCTTTCCCTTTTCTTTCTTTACTTGTATTTTTTTGAAAAAAAAAGAAGATCTTTAGCAAGCAGTGCCAAAATAGCTGTGCAGAAAGCTGCTGTTTTCTGGAGAATTTTATATATGTTTTTGAGGAGCAGATAGAGAGATTCAGATAAACTGTGATGTATTTTAGCAAAAGAGTGCAAAAACCAATTTCTTACAACCTACATGACCAACACTTCATGACCTTCTTCCTACCTTTTTCCTAATTCCTAGCTTTACATCCAGTCAACTCTTCTCATTCCCACAGTTCTCAAATTTGAACTGAACAGACCTGTAACACTTATTCTTCACTTAAGTTTGGGCCTAAACTCTGATGACAACCTTTAGAAGGACACTCATCACAGTTGGTTTGGTTCTGTTTGTTTGTTTTAACTTGTGCATGACATTCACTCCAAGGCAGGACATTTAGTAGCCTATTTTACTTGTTCAGAGGCTGGGGTCCAGACCTCAATATTTCAATAATATCTCAGTTACCATGCTCTATTAACCTACTGAACTTGTCTGCTGCAGTTGGGAAATATTATGCAGTTTTGAAAGTGTCAGGTGGCAGAAACAGTGATTTATTATTAGGTGTTCGCTAAAAATTATATACACAGTACAACATTGCTCATGTTTTTATTTGTTTTACAAACTAAATCCATCCTCACTGAAACAGAACCTGTCCATGAGTACTACTTCATAGATAATATCTCTTTTTTTTTATAGTGATTCCTTTTGATAAATAGATGAGGAAAAAAGGGAAAGGCAGAAGACACACAGCTTGAAAATATGAATAACTATTTAATGACGAGAGAAACTGACTTGTAAGATGATCTCTAGATCTAATCTATTCATCAGCTGTGAGCACACATTTTTTTTTCTTGATCTTTATTCTATTTATTTTATTCTATTTAGAAACATTTCTCTATGCTACTTCCCATGTTACACCATCAGTATCCTTCACATCATGTATAATCCGGTTCCTACATCTTATTTCACAGCAAGATGTCCCACATCTTGACTGTTTATCTGCTGAGTTCCCTGAAAAATTATTATATCCCTGGTACTTGTGTCCTTACGATAAGAAGTCAATTCTCTTTAAGGTGGTTGTTATGCAATGGTGTCCAGTATTGTAAGCAGAATCCAGAAGCTGAGCCCACAAAGGTCAGTGACCCTGAAAGGTAGTTTTCTTTACTGAAATAAGTATTTGGAAACCTGTAGTTTCTAACTACATTCTTAAGAGTGGGTTTGAGTGTTTGTTCACATGTAAAATCTTTCATCATTGCAGCAAGTCACTGTGATGTCTTTTGACATTTTTTTTTCAGTCCCTCTGAAAAGTCCTAGGTTTAGCCGATTTAAATCCCATTCTCAGAGTTCCTGTGAAATGAGTAGGAGACCTGCCAATAATCCAGAGTTTTAGACAGAGAATACAGGAAGCTTTGTATTAGTTACTAGGCTTTGGGGTGGGGTCTTTCTGTGTTCTTTCATACCATGGTAAAACAGAGGGACAAAAAAAAAAAAAAGGTAATTTCCTTGGCCAACTATAGTGATCTGATTTTTCAGTGTCTGTAGTTTTAGGTTTCTTTGCAAGCATTGAAAGTGGAAAATTAGATACAAGTGTCATGTGGTTCCTTCTAGAAATATAACAGTATGTCTCATAATTTACCAAAGAAGAGTTAGCATATATATTAGTATCTTTTTTAGTACCACTTAAACAGTCAATTAGACCTGATATTAGCAAAGCCTTTGCTAAAGTGCCAGTTGGAATTTATTAGTCACAGATTCAGAAAATCACATAGTCATTTAAGCTGGAAAAGACCTCTGAGATTATCAAGTCCAACATTTGACTACCCTGTCAACTAGACCACAGCACTCATTGCAATGTTCTGTCATTTCTTGACCACCTCCAGGGATGGTGACTCCACCACCTCCCTGAGTAGCCCATTCTAATGCTTGACAACCCTTTCCATGAAGAAATTCTTCCTGATGTCCAACTTTAACCTGCCTTGGTACAGACTGAGGCTATGTCCTTTCCTTCTGCTAGCAGTTGCCTGCGAGAAGAAATCAACCCCCACCTGGATACACCCTCCTTTCAGATAGTTCTGGCAAGCAACAAGGTCTTCCTCGAGCCTTCTTTTCTCCAGATTAAACAACCCCAGCTCCTCTGGCTGCTCCTCATGAGATTTGTGCTCCAAAACCTTGCCCAGCTTTGCTGCCCTTCTCTGGACATGCTCCAACACCTCAATGTCCTTCCTGAATTGAGGGGCCTAGAACTGGACACAGGACTCAAGGTACACCCCACCAGTGCTGAGGACAATCACTGCCCTGGTCCCACTGGCCACACTATTCTTGATAAAGCCAAGATGCCATTGGCCTCCTTGGCCACCTGGGCACACTTTTGGCTCACGTTGAGCCGCTGTCGACCAGCAACACCAGGCATCCTTCCAGCCACTCTACCCCCAGCCTGAAGTGCTACTTGGGGTTGTTGTGGCACAAGGCCAGAACCTGGCATTTGACCTTGTTTTATCTCATACTATTGGCCTTGGCCCATTGATCCAGCCCATCCAGGTCCCTCTGCAGATTTTTCCTACCCTCCAGCAGATCCACACTCCCACCCAGTTTGGTGTCGTCTGCAAACTGACTGCAGGTACATCCAATCCCTTAATCCACATCATTGATACATATATCAAACAGGACTGGCCCCAGTACTGAGCCATGGGGAACCCCACTAGTATCTGGCCACCAGCTGGATGCAGCACAAGTCTCCACTACTTTCTGAGCCCAGCCATTCAGCCAGTTTTTTACCCAGTAAAAAGTGCGCCTTTCCAAGCCATGGGTTGCCAGTTTCTCCAGGAGAATGTTGTGGGCAACAGCACCAAAGACTTTATTAAAATCTAGGTAAAGAATATCTACAGCCTTTCTCTCATCCGCTAAGGTCACCTTGTTGCAGAAGATCAGGTTATGTAGCTAAAATCTTAGATGGACATGATTCAGTGGCTGCTCTAAGTTCAAGGTCAGCCATGTCTACTGCCTGAAGCAGTGATCCAGAGGGAAACAGAAGGTTCATTGCCATTTGACAAAAGAATATTCACCTTCTTTAGGAGTCTCTTCACATATTAAAACTTGTGTTTCATATGTACTTTAAAACTGATGACACTATTTTACAAAAATAGGTAAAGGGCACTAGTATTTCTGGGTCATTACTGACTTTTGATTGAATCCAGACATATCAGTAACCAATTACTTTAGGGTGAATTTCCAATTACTTTAGGGTTTTGGGTGAATTGACCCTAGCCCTGTCATTGATGGATTCAGTGATGCTTAGCTTCTCATTTAGGTCCCAATTACGTTACACCTTTTCCCCATAATATATCATACTGACTTTTTATACAAACTCTTCTTTCTCCAAGGCATGTCTTTCAATAATCTCCTCATTACTAATATTCCAACCATTTAATGGGTTGTTGTTTTCTTTTTGAGATGGATAAAGTCCTAACGAGTAATTTATTACTCCAGCATTTCACAAACTGTCTCTCGAAAAAAAAGTTTTAAAATTGCTACTTAACAACGCAGAGAGATAACCACAGAGCTTTAGCATCCTGCATGCAATACTAGCCTTTTTGAAGTGTTATTATAGTTAGCAACTCATTTCACTGATTTTCAGGGGGACAGACCTCTTAATTCCCGTACACTTTTTTAGGCATATGTATTTTGTTTTATCATTTGGCTACTTTTCCCACAGTGCTAGCAATGAAGTTACTTCTTTCTGAACTGTCCTTCAAACACGAAAAACTTCCTTAAGGATTGTGGTTTTATACAGAAATATATTCTTGTTCTTTGAGATTGTAATGGATCAAAAACTTGTTTCAAAAGTAGAGTTAACAAAGAAACCTTTTTCACCAGAAAAAAACACAACCAAACTTTGAGCTAAATATTTAAATGTGCTCCCCAGAGCCTGTGAGTTAGAGATCACTCTTAACAAACAACATTTTTAGACCAGAGAAAATGGTTGATATAAATGTTTTCAAGGATCGTACAAAGCAGTGATCTACCTAAGCTTTACTACCTAATGCTAATAAAAACAGAATGCTAAACAACAGAATTTCAAGTGGAAAGACAATTGAAAACTGAAAATTGAAATCATTAATAATTTGTTTCATGAATTTCAGAAACAGACTTCACCTCACAGAACCCCATTGTAATGAGGTGTGTAGACGTCTGTATCACTGAAATCTGAAAAAAAAAAAGCTGTCATCTTCTAAATTCTAATTTCCTTTAAAATGTAAATATTTTAGTAGCTAAAATACTAGCAGAAACATTTCTGCTTGTAGTCATTATGGACGAGATCAAAGTAAAGACCTTGTGTTCAAAGATTACTTAAAGGTTTCTGAATTATAGGCATATACTTGTTTATTTAAAGCAACAGGACCGAGTCAGCTCCTGCTGTAATAACAGAAAAGAAGGGGGGAAATTAAAATTAAAAAGGAATTCCCTTAGGAATTTAAATGAAGATGCAAATGAACTACTTCACTGTTAAGTACCTTGATAGTAAGGAGCTGCAGACAGATAAATTTTGTTTTAATTTCTTTGTTTTCTGAATCAGCAGAAGCTGACCACCTGCAACTACCTAATATCAGGATACTTAGAAGAGTAGTAGATTACTTTCACCTACTTGTTCATTTGTAATCCCTAGGAGATTTCTTATTTAGTTTAATGACAAAGATGGAATTTTTTAAAAAAATCACATTAGCCTTTTTGCACATAAATTTTGGCATGTTTTTTTAGTCTAACCCATCATTAGAAGGGTTTAGCGCTAGCAGTAAGATTTATAGCACTATACGCAAGGGTTTCTTTCTATTAGTCACAAAGGCATTTTAATCGAGAGATTAATTTTTAATAATATCTGTTTGCAACTCGTGCATTGTTGTGAATGTCAAACCTGACTTTCCTATAGAGGAAAAAAAGATCTGTCTTTTTTTTTCATGTAGGACATATTTTCTCAGTTACTCTGTGTTTTTTGAGCTTCATCTTATGCCTTAAAGTACCAGTGTTAGTCAACAAATTATCAGTCAAGACTACTGGCTTAGATGTCCTAAATTTAGTCAGCTCTAAAAGCAGAAATAAAGGAGAACTTAGAAAACAGATATGAATGTGTTGTAGCTTTAGTTAAAAGCAAAGGATTTTTAGTTAATTTTTTCATACCACCATGTAATTCAGAGTGTGAAGGACTGGCCCCCGTGTGAGCTGGATCGAGGAAGACCTGCAGGAAAGGTGGGTCCCTGAAGCGAATCACCCTTGGAACCAGAAGACAGGAGATAAGGGTAGGTGCACACCAGAACTCTCTTTCAGTACCTGGTTTTTGCTCGCTGGAGCACCACGAACTCTTGAAGCCTCTTCCAGGGGAACACCTCGCCTCAGCAGTGGCTGTTTTTCACCTCAGTCACAGTTGCCTTTCACAGCAAACCAAGGTCGCCCCGGCCCCATCCAGGCCATCCTGGTATGACCATCCACCTCTGACAGCTCAGGTATTCCCTGCTTGGGAACCGCATAAAGTGCTGCTGCTGCACGACCCGAGACCTCCAGACTCAGCACGGTGCTGGGCCAGCCCAACCTTGACATCACCACTCCACATTTCACAACAGCACAGTTGTACATTTATAAAAGAACGAGGAAGGCAGAAGGCTTCCCGCCGACTGCAGTATGAAAGCCAAGGTATTCTTAGTGTTTCAACAAGAGTCTTAAAATATTATCTATAAAGGATATATGAAAAAATCTGCCATTTTTCAGTAAAAATTCAGCGCATGTATAACTATAAAAAGGGTTAAAATTCTGAGAAAAGATGAAATCTTTCAATCTAAAAATCCATTTAACTCTTCTGTCAACTGCCAACTACCTTCACTTGCAAAAGGTTCTGTCAGTGGAAGACCTTTGCAGTGCGATCAATATTTTCACTTTCAGGTGGAACTTTCAGAACAAGTTGGCTAATTGATGAGTATATAGAAAACACATTCATGCCTTCACAGATAATTTTTCAAAATTAGTTTTCATGCATGTTTATGAAAGCATGAGTTAAAAACCAGCAGACTGTGATGTCATAAAAGTGTGTGTCTGTCATCATCAAATGAGACTGAGAGAGTAATGTCGGGCTAGTGGAAAACACTTGTTAGTACGGGGTATTTCAGATCTTGTGTAAAATAGTACATAAAATAAAGATCAAGTTTGAACCAAAGTGAAAATTTCTCGGCAAAGAAAGACTTCAGTACTTTCAAACACAAAAATTTAATGAGGAGGAGGTTAGCACGTATTTAGAATACGAGGAAATAATCTATTACTGTGTGTCTTGAGCTCTTCCCTCACTCTTCATTTGAAGCTTCAAGTTATAAGACTATTCCAGTTTATGATCTTTATGATCTGTTGTTCCTTCAGTGGCATTCTAGTTACAGACAGAAGATGAGAATATGAAGAGTTATGGCTTTGTTTACTCCAAATGTCAGAAAAAGCCTTCATTGGTGGTGTAATCAAGTACACCAAAAAGTCAGGACATCAAGTGTCCAAGAAGAAATCTGTTCTGAATCTAGCATGGGCTGCAGTACTTCATGATTTTTCATTGAAGGCCAGTAGGATCTAACCATTTCTCTTTTAAACAGCCTAAACAAGAATGTTTTGCCAGAAATGAACCACTGGAAAGAAAAATATGTCAGACTTGTGAATAATCTCTCCTTTCTTTTAGAGAATAAAAGAAACAATATTCTTAGTGGTGGAAAGTGATAGAGATGGACAGGTTATAATGCTGGAAAGGTAGAAAGGAAGCAAAGTCAAAAGAGGGGAAGGAACCAGTGAAATAAAGCTTATGAATAATTTCTTCCTGATATCATCAAAAGTGTCAAGTCAAATCAATAATTCTTTGACACTTTGAATATTGTACAGCTTCCAGAAATATTTGAACTCTCACCATCCAATAGAAGAATTTGTGGTGAAATCTTTTCCAAAAATATCTTTAATGACTCATTTATGCATAAAGGTGCACAAGGTTATGGCTTTTATGGTTATTCTAGGGTATGGATTTCTTATCCTATGATATCCTAGGCTTTCTTGTCTTAGGCTACATCTGAAAATAAAGTTTATCAGCGATGTCTGATTAGGAACCACTCAGCAGTGATACCTTTGTATCTAGCCAAGCCTTGAACTGCAAAATGACTCTTCAATATATAAAAACATTCACTGACTTAACACTATATCAGATCCATGATTTTAACCTGATAGTGCCCCTTTATTTGGCTTATCACTAATTTAAATTGGTCCTTAACTTATCACATTGTATGGTCAGAGCTTGTTTACGTATAACATTTTCCAGCAATTCATTTGATTTTGCTGCACTGCTATTTCTTTACGTAAATCATTTTTATTTCAACACTCATTTTCAGCACAGACTGGGAAAATTTCACTAAGAAAAAATCATTTTGACACTGTAGTTATTTATTATCTTTGGTCAGCCCTTTGACACTTGCCATCAGCGGAGCAGAAAAACAGTCCCAGTCCCTTAGGTAATTAGTTCATACTAGTGAATCAAACCCCCCTAATTATTTTTATTCCCAGAATCAACAAGAGGAACATGTGTGAGGGGGTGTGCATGTGCATGTGTATTCCTTTTGGGGAATATGTGCTAGGAAATGCATGAGAGAGAGAGGGGAAAAATCCTGGCAACCCCAACCCTGTTTGTGTGATCATGTGATTGGTCCCATTTTGCTCTATCCATCTTGCCTTATTGGAAGCTCCTTAATTGACGAATGAGGACTTTATTAAGCTTGGCAGGAGTCATTATGTCTGTGATTTTCCCTGAAATGTATCTGTCATGCAGCTCAAAATTAAATTGCCAGTTTTGGGCCTAACCAGAGAAAGGGCAGTGACTCAATATATACCAGAAGGGAATGAATGATTAATGCAGTTTATAGACAGAACAGTGCTTTTTCTGTCTCATGTGCTTTTTGTATGTAATCTTCAGTGCTTCAGCTTTGGATGGATCTAATGAAAAAAGACTGGATGTTTTCCGCATCTCTTCAGAGCATGCTGTACAATTTATCCACTGACAAAATGAGCTAATGAACTGTCACCTTGGAGAGTTTGCTAAAGGATTGATGGGATGAAAGTTTTGTACTTTATTTAACTTTTGCAGGAAAAATGAGTAAGTCCTCCAAACTCTGTATGATATAGAAATCCATTATGGTTTTGTACTCTGGGGGAGTATCTGCACTGGGACAGAAAAGGAGGCTGTGGCAAAGTGAGAATAATGTAGAACAAATAATTACTTAAAAAGCTGGGTACGTCCTTCATTGAACTCAAAGACATATATTTCGGTTGAGCCATGTAACTTTTCGAAACTTCTTTCGTACTACTTCTACCCTTTATAAAAAAAATCAGTCTCAAAAATCCAGTCATTCTGCTAATCTGATTGAAGTATCATTTATAAAAAACAAATTGTGATTTCAACTTTCTCCATACACACCATCCTTTTACATTCCTTCACCTTGGGGATACTTTTGGGATACAATACTTTCAAACTTCCATAAGACTAATGAATAATGAGTTATAACATTCTGACTTATTAATGAGTTATTATACTGACTTTTCCTGAGAATGAAAAAAAAAACCAACCAGGAACACTACCTGAATGCTAAATGCTTGCCATTGATAACTAAGAGTCCCAGATGCTTACTTACTCCCAACCTATCAGCATAGGGATAAGAGAATTGGAAGGGTGAAAGGGTGAATTGTGGGTTGAAATAAAATAAAATAAAAAAATGAAATAATAATAAAATTGTAATGAAAATGAGGAGGGAAAAAATAAAAAGAGAGAGGAAAATAAAATCCAAGAAAGAAAAGTCATGCAAATCAAAAACAATTTTTCATGAACAAACAGCCAATGTCCCATCAGTTCCTGAGCAGTGGCTCATGGTAAGATTTTCCCCTGGTTTATATGCTGAGCATAATGCCATATGGTATGGGATACTCCTTAGGTCAGTTGAAGTCAGCTGTCCTGGTTGTGTTCCCTCCCAATTCCTTGTGCACCACCAACCTTCTTGCTTGTGGGACGGTGTGAGGAACAGCAAACACTGTGTGAACACTGCTCAGCAGTAACAAAAGCATTCCTGTGTTGTCAACTCTGTTTCCAGCACAAATCCAAAACATAGCTACATACCAGATACCATGCAGAAAATTAACCCTACCTTACTCAAAACTAGCACAACCAGTCATTTAAGATTCATTTTTAATGAGGGATGTGAACAAAAATCTTTTCACAGAGTAAACTATTTTCTTACCTTCCTTCCCCTTGCTACCCTCACAGCATGCCAGCATATTTTCGGACCCTCTGGAGCTTATTCTTTTAATTCATAACTGCATAAAAATACTATTATCATTAAAAATACATCCGTCTACACAGTAAAGGGCTTTGAAAGAAAGGTAGTAGATCCCTTGTGCAGTTGTAGCTCTTTATTACCCTACTCATAGTAGATTTGTTAATACAGTGAATTTCCAACCTGCCCATTTCTTGAATCTTTTTTCTGCTGCTTGCTTGGGCAGGCAATAACTATACTTCTGATGTGACTATATCAAGACAAAGAGGAAGCATGAACATCTTCCCTTGGAACTTTTTCAGTTGGTTAGTGCCTGGTGCAAACAACGCCAAGGTTGTGGGTTCAACACCTGGAGGAACCATTTAATGAAGAGCTGGACTTGAAGGTCCTTGTAGGTCCCTTCCAACTCAGAATATTCTGTGATTCTGTGAATAGAAAAGTACAGTAATTAGAGTAATAAGTTCAGAGTCCCCAATTGCAACTGCTAAGAGTTGTTTTGGAAATTACTCTATTTGCCTTTGATTTGAAAATTATGTACTGTAACCAACTTTCCCACACCACTAAATGCATGTGTGGTAACATCATTCAGCAGGATTTCTTTTAATATTTTATGACATATATGTGTGTCAAAAGCAAACTATACCTCTGATACACTACCTCTTTTGCAAAAAATATTATATATATTTGTGTTTGTTTTTCTGCACATAACACAACATGATGTCCTTGAGTACAGTGGATAAAAGATCATTTTTCATGCAGATCCATGGATATGAAAGCAGTGAAAATAAGTTGGTGTGTTGAACAAGTGGTTCTATTGCCAACTATTTTTCAACAACAGAAGGAAAGAAAATCTGTGTTGAACTGTTCAACTGCCTACCTGAAAGACAAAGGTAAGGATAAGCATAGCTCATCTCATGCTGCTATGCCCATGGTACTGCAAAGCTTTTAGAGGGTAGTGTTATCCTACATATTACTAATGTATAAAGTCTTAGAATATTCATGCACAACTGGGTGAGTTAAGGTCTTAAATTAAAGAGCATCTCCTCTGAAGGCTCTAGCAGGAAAAGTTAAACATCATCTCCCTTTCCATTTTACAGCAATTTTTACAGCAAAGTATTTTGGGTTTTCTTTTTTTTTTTTTTTCCCTGTATCTGTATTGTGGTTAAAAAAAGAGTTAGAAGTAAAAAATACAGGCAATATTCCCCAATAGTATCTTATGTAATTCATGCAGCTATGCAGCCACCATTCTACCACACACACAAGGAAAACACACAGAGCCAGAATTAAGGTTGCAGCAAGTATAGCTTTATTATTACTGAAGTAAACCAAATTATGCTAAGCACTAAGACAGATATTAACAATATCAAAATGAATGTGGAATTCACATACTTTAATCACTATCTGAAACTTAAAAACCTTAGGAAGCAATGTGTGTCTTATCAGTCTTGGGTTAAATCTCAGTGTCTTCTTGTTCCTTTATTGGCACAGAAAGTTATTGTTTGGCATGGTCTGTTCCAGCACACTCTCTTACAGACTACGTGACTATCCTATAAAAATTGAGTGGAAACATTAATTGCTGGTCCCTAAGAGAGAAAAGAAGACATAGAGAAACAAACCCCCTCTCAGTCAAGGGCTGAATACTTCTGTGACCATAATACTTTCTGATTTATGTGGGGTAAAATCTCTTTTGATATGAGATTAATTTAGCCAGCTGGAGTCAACCAACTTCTTATTACCAACACTGTCAATATATAAGAAAGTCTCCATTACTTTCCATGAAGATATTTAATGGAACAAATAGCAAGTATTGTTATGGATAACCCTTTAGCAGGATACTTTATTACCTTTGCAGAGAGAACTATTCTATTCATAAACCAACCATCCGACAGCAAAATCTGTGTTCAACATCAATGGAATAATTACAAGTTTGCAGTGACAAACACCCCAGAATACTAAAATCCAGGATTAAAATTGACTGTGCAACCTTGATTTGCACAGTGGACATACACATTTCAGTTTCAACACAGTTTTCGTGTTGAAGATTACATAATTTTTTTTCCTTTTTCAATGAACCTTTTAATTCATTGACATGTTGGTATGCATTTACATAAATATTGGATCAGTACTTATTTTCGCCTTGTTGTTTTGTCCATGCTTTACTTAGGGTTCAGTACTAAAACCCTATCCTATCACCTAATACTGCATACCTAAAATAATGAGATTTCTGTTACCTTATGCAAGCATCCCATATTTATGTTTCATTCCTGTGAAACAAGAAGAGGAATCTCTAAAATTTGGTGTTGAAGCCTAGTAAGAAAAGCCAAAGGTACTCATAAACTATTATTTCCCAAGTTAAAATATCTGTAACTTTGGGTTTTCTAGATAATTCAATAGCATGTACCACTCAACACATTTAAAAGGTAGCTTTAACTGCAAGTAGTCAGCACTTCTGCAAATGAAATTTTAGGACTCCTGTCAGGTATTTAAAAAAACAAACCACACAAAATTAGTTTGATTTAATTTTGGGATGGGGAGGGAATTCAATTTCTCATTACAGGTTTCAGTAACCTTGTCTGTTGGCTATCTGCCTACTGTCTTTTTCCCAATTCAGCTTCTGTCACTGCAACAACTGAAGAAGTCTTCCTTCACCACTGTAGAGTCAAGACGTGGACACTAGATAGATCTTAACCTGTACAAGGATGCAGAGATTTTACTCCTTCCAGAGTTGATGGCTTCAAGGACTCAGCAGCAGTGTCTCCATCTGTGTCTCTGGTGGAAATCCTAGATACAACGAAAACTACTAATTTTTAAGCTGATATTGGTATGGGCTTTCAAAAACCCCAAACAACTAGACATTAGTACTAAAGTACTGAAACGGACACAAATACTGTTATTTCCCTTAGGTACACATATGCATTAAAAGGGGCAGATACAGAACCTGCTACAAAGTCTGTGAATCAATTCCTGCCTACTTCTTACTCTCTCATTGACCTTTCTTCAGATAGCATCATAGCCCTTCAAATTTGGTAACAAGAAATCTATTTTCAATGTTATAACTCAAAGACAATGCAAATGAAGACTTTAGTGAGAGGGTTAATTAGCAAGCTTTATAATAATTACTTATTTTGGTCAGTTTATGCTGGGTATTGTAATATCTAATATATATATCATCAAGTACATTCAATGTGACTCACCTTGGTGAATATTAATAACATTATTAAAACACAATTACAAAACACAACATATAGTTGATAATAGCTACTAACATCGTGTTTTATGGAATTTGTTCTGGGTCTTGAAATCATTTAGTAGGCAAGTTATCAATTTCAGGAGTTAAACACTATTGAGTCTTACACATGCATTACAACTGATGAAAATTTTCATCTCCTGTGTTTTTTTATAGCCAAAAATTTTGTTAAAAATAATTCTTTTTTTCTTTTTACATTTAGTAGGACTTTCTGTGGACACTTACACACCAAAAATATTCAATATAAACCTCTTCAGCAATATCTTTGAATTACCAGAGACAAACACTATCATTTCCTCATTTTTTATGTAAGCTATATACTTACAAAGAAAAACAAGGGAGTAAACATTATTACTGAATAGGGACCAATATCTCCCCCCCACACACACTCATACTACCTCGTTCACTGGTGCAATTAACCAGGAGGGAACCAACTAGTAAATGATGTGCTTATGATTCTTGTTAATGACACTTATAAACAGATTGATAATGAATCTCTGATACATTCTCTGAAGTCCAGATCCCAAGAATATTACTTGAACTTTAAATATTTATGTTAACAATCTCCTCTAAAGACAAAATTCTGCCTACATGGAATTTGCAAAAGCATGAACAAATATTAAATTTTCAAAGGAGTAAATACCTGATGGTCACCAAGATTGTCAGAAATACTTCCTCTAAAATAAAAATTGAAATTATTAGGATTTAGCTATTACTAAAAAACATGGTTCTTATTTTTGCATAATGCTTGGTCTTTTGGAAGAAGACAGCAAAATATCTTCTGAGGTAAATAAACTGTGAACTTGCTAGTAGACAATAACCTATGCAAGTTCCAGGAGATAAGGATTTCACTGTGTATAGGAAGCTCTTTACAGTAATATCTAAGCCCACTCAAAAGACTTCCTTCAAGTGCTATGTATAGACCATGGGAAGAAAAAGAGAATTAAGTACAGCTGATGTCAGAAAAGAGACAGCAGGAAACTTAAATCAGCACGTATAACCAAGGAAATAGAAATATCATGTTTGAAATAGAAACACAGAAACAATAGAAACATTACCATGTTGGAAATAGAAAACCATGTTTGAAATTTTAAGAGGCAAGTTTGCCATTGAAGTGACCAGAGTTGCATAAAGGGTACTATAAAATGAAAAGGATGGCAGAATACAGTCTTATCAAGTGTGCCACAGCAATTTCTTACTCTTGGGATGCTCAGAACAGAAGAGGAAAATGTACTTCAAATACTTGCAGAGGGAGGCTCTCAATCTCTGGATAAAAGACAGCACACTAACACGCTCTAAAAATGCTACATCATACTCTTACGTCAATTCAGGCTTAGGACAAGATTTTGCCTCTGTGGTGAGACTTTTGGGGAGATATATGACTCACTATAAGGAACATCCAGTACCATATGTCCAACTTCCAACTATTACAATAGTCTGTATCAGTTAATATATTTCACAAAATTACCAAGCTTTAGCTTAAACTCCACCAGATTTTCATCTTGCTTCTTTTAGTGATCTTCTTAAGTTTCTAATCATCTTTTCAATCATCTAGATAATCTGGGAAAAAACCTGCTCTGAAAAATGAACTGTTGACCATTATTACAAGGGGGAAAAGAATCTAATATTTTCCAGGATCTCCAGTAAGAAATAAATGAGTCACTGGGATGTTGTCTGAAAGGTTCAGAAGCAGTATGGGTACTGTAGTGGTTTCACCCTAGGCCTTCCTGGAGACCAACTTGTAACCAGGAAGGAACTAGAAAAGTGATCACGGGAGTATTCCATGCTATTCCTTTACGTAACTGGAGGTATAAATAAAGCCAGTGGGAGGGATCGCGCTCTCTTCCTCTCCGGCGAGGTTCGAGAACGGTGGGTCCCTGTTTCGGTCGAGCTTATCTGGAGCCGAGGCCTACAGTGACTGCCGTTATCCGCCACACGTGAGAGGAGAGCCTTGGGCTGCGTCAAGTCATTCTGCCTGTTCGAAGGGAAGTGGTGAGATTTCTGCTAGTTTGCCTTCGGCTGGCTGTTTGACTTGCTCGGTCCTTGCCCCTTTTTTGTCTCTCTCCCTTTCCCTCCCCCTTCCCCCCTCCCCCCCAGGTGTGTGGTATTTTCCTTTTGTGTAACTGTCTCATATGTAAAATATATATATATATATATATATTTGCTATAGTTTTGGCTGCTTAGTTGTTTTTTTTTCCCTCTTTTCCCTCTCTGGGAGGCGGGTCCTTGTTGTCGAGTTTTGGGGACTTGGCGGGAAGCCAGCTCAAAACTTGAACAGGTACAGTGCAGGAAGATGCCTTCTGTAGAAGAAGCTGTGAGATTGCTACCAATACCACTAAGGAGTAAAAGAATTATAAGCATGTACAGAAGTGACAGAAAAGTCTGGGAAGTGAGAAAGTGAGAATCTTAAATATGTAGAAGAAATATTATCAATACAAATCAGCCAAGAGTGTCAGTAAGACTAGACTATAGGTGCTTGATCTAGGATAAAAGTAGGAAAATTCTGGAAAGCTTTAGTATTTTTCAGAGCAGATCAAGTACTTAAATTTAGCTTGGAACTTTGTGTCTAGAAATTGACCTTAGCTCTCCAGAGTCTCAATTCTGTCATTCCTACATGCCATATAGATGAAATGTGATGAACAATCTCTTTTCATGTAGTCTTCACTCTTTCTTTCATGATAGGAGCCCAGAGACTAAAATGCAAACAAGGAGCATTTGATGTACTCCTCTGGGCTGTTTCAAACCACCTCCTGTGAATAGCTTCCACAAAACAGACACCAGAAACAAAGCCTCAGCCATTCCAACTCTAATTTTTTGATAATCATTTCTCTCACTACGATAAAAGCTGGACTCTACAGAAGTCACCAGGAAGTGCATAGTGAAATTTAATGTGTGGACAGGTGAAAACAAGTTCCTGTCTACCTTTTTAATTTTCTTGCTGACTTTCCCTATGTTCATGTTAACTTTTTTTTTTCTTTAATGTATTTCACAATCTATGAGAGTTTTGTGTTATGCTGTCACTGAACCACAAAGCTTGCACTTGTTTTGGCACTAGTTTGTATGACCTTTTCAAGATATTGTGTGAAAGAAGTCAAGTTTAGCAAGGGTATATCCTTTCCCATTAAAAATCCTAAAAGGAAACATGGAATGGTTTGGGATGGAAGAGACTTTAAAGTTCATCTCGTTCACACCCCCTAGCTGTGGGTAGGGACACCTACCACTAGAACTGGTCTTGGACACTTCCACGGATGGGGCACCCACAACTTCTCTGGGCAACCAGTTCAGTTCCTCACTACCATCACAAGGAAGAATTCCCTCATAATATCTAATCTAACCCTACCCTCTTTCAGTGTAAAGCTGTTACCACTACAGGTGTCACTACATGCCCTTGTCAAAAGTTTCTTTCCAGTTTTCTTGTAAGCCCCTTCAGGTACTGGAAGGCTATAGTGAGATCTCCCTGGAGCCTTCTCTTCTCCAGGCTGAACAGCCCCAGCTGGCTCAGCCTGTCTTCACAGTCCTCTGATCATCTCTGTGATCCTTCCAAGGACCTGTCCCTTCATGCCGGGAGTCCCAGAGCTGAATGCAGTACTCCAGATGGAGTCTCACTAGAGCAGAGTAGAGAATGATAATTAAATGTTAAGTTATGAAGTTTGTTCTTTTGCCGTTGAACTAATGGCCAACTGCTTGTGTATTTTGAAAAGTAGATATTCTAAAGAACCAATGAAGCATCCACTCAGAAGAAAGCAATTATGGGTTTTCACTAAAGCCAAAAGAAATCTGACACTGATTTTATTGTGAAAAGCAGAAAATTCTTCACCTTCAGTAAACTAGGAGTTCCCTGAAGGAAAACAGTTCATGGGAGCAGGGAAAAAAAACACAGGAATACTTGACATATTTGAGAAAAGGGGAGGAGGGTAAGGGGGGAGGTAGAGGGGAAATATTTAAGTATTCAAAGCAAATATTCTGCAAAACAATTCTATTCCCTAGTCTCAGATGTTCTAAAACACAAATATATCACAACACTGAGTGAAAATGCATGGTTAGAGCAGAATTCAGTGCGCAGCCATTTCTACATGCACATATAAAACAGATGTAAGGGGTTTTTTGCTTCACTGTAATTTCCTATAGCACAATGTAACCTCTGCAAAGATCAGTACTGACACACTTTTTCATGACCATCAGGAAAGCTTCTGCCAATACATTTTGAGGGCAGATATTATAATCACACAAGTTTGCATTTCTAGTAATTTACATCACATATAGAAAAAAAGGCACAAACCCAGCACCAGAGATCTATCTGAGCAAATGAGTTCCTGGATTATTTTTTAGTTTTTCTATATATCAGTTATTGAAGATCCTTTGAGAATGTTCCTGGGATCTGACTGGTATCAGCTGTGTCAATCTTCTATGTCTAATCACATGCTTCTTCTGTTTTGCTTTTTATCTCACAATCATTCTCTTTGTTTCCAGCATCAGATTTTACTCTGAATGAACATACAGCAAAGAGCTCTTGGCAGCTTTAATTTGCATGGGTTTTTTTCTGTGTCTTTTTTTACTTCTTTTTATTCCCTTATTTTCTCCATGTAAACTTTCTCTCTCAGCTTTACATGGTCTGTTTTGCAGACATCACGTACTACAGGTCCCCCAGAGCTCAGACCCCTGCACTGCAGGGTGGCTCTTCTGCTATGGTCTCTACTTTATTGCTAAAGATTGCAAGAGACAAAACAAAATCCCACTTAATGAATAAAAAGCCTGTGGAGAGCTCAGACAGGACAAACTATCTGCTTACATGCTAGAAGGCAAGAGAGTTCCCTGAGTTCAAAAGGAAGGAGAGAAAACAAAGCTGACCATTGCTATGCAGTCAAAAGACAAGTAAAGGATATGTTCTGGTGGAGTGTTTTAGGAGAAATCAGTTTTGGTTAAAGGTTCTTGCAGTTTATAATTTTCTATCTACGGTATTTTAGAGCCTGTTCGAGCATATGAAAAGGGATCCTTTTTATTTATTTCAGTGGGCATAAAGGCTATATTTCAGTCCTTGAACTATAAAAAAGTATTTTAACAACTACCCTTCAAAACTTACCTTCAAAAAATGGGACATTATGTAGAGCTCAATATTTTTCTTAAATATAATGAGACTGCACATTTCTATGTACTTTTGAAGATAAGACATTTGTCACTTTAAAAAAGGGTCCAGAAATGGTATAATTCCACTCTAATTTTGCCCTTCCATAGTAAATCAAATCAAGTGTCACTTGTTTTAATAAAAATTATTTTTTCCTACATTTCCCCTCATAACACCTTGCTGAAGGATGCACATAATTTCTGACTAGGCATCATGGAGATGGTATAAGCAGTTTAACACTCCATGTCAGAGGCTTTGAGGAGACAAAAAAGTTTCACACTCTAGACAACTCTGGCAACTTTGTAGTAGAATACCCTTTTTATTTGCCAAGCTGCTACTTACAATTTTGGAAGAAGTTTGCAGAAGTACTCTAAGTGACAAAACTTGAATGATATCTGGTTAATAAAACTATATTGACAAACCACTGACAGTATTTTAAAATAAAGTGGGGGAACAAGAAGGATTTGCTCTGTTTATGTGTATGTGTATGTATTTGTACGTATACAAGAGAAAGCGCTGAAGGAGAAAGAACATTTTTCTCCATATCTGTTCTACATACAAAGAAAAAACAAAACAAAACAAAACAAATCAAAACCTTTGAGCAAATGACAGATAAAATCTTCAAAACCAGCATAGCAGAAGAAATGAGGAAAATCCCAATTTTGTGCTATTCGCTTTGCATCCTGTGACCTTCTCTGGAAAAGAATATTATTCTTATGAGCTTTCTATGATTTTTCTGGATTATGTCAGTGTTTTTTTAATTCATGAAGACAAGAAAAAAAGATTAAGTTATTATTCTTGTTATCATTTTCAAAAATTTTTTACCAAAGAGTTCAACACTAAATTTCTTTACGACAGAGTTCTTTTCCTTAAGCACATACAATATATCATTGACTGGAAATCACCTGGTCAAAAATAAAAATCAGTAAAATGATAAAAGAGCAGCAACTCTATCATATAAACTATGGTACACCCATTTACTACACGGTGAATTTCCTCTAACTGTTACCTTTACTGTGTTTTTTGATTCTATAGGAAAAAATATTTGAATTAAACACATCATTTGTATGACTGCTTAATGTAGTAATGAGCTGTGTGGATTAAACAATATAGTGGACTGTATGGTGCAATGGATATGTTCCTTGGTTGCCTGATATCAATTTCTCGCCAAGAACTGAACTAAGATCACGTAGGGGTCATAAATTTCATGAGCATCAGCACAAAAACATAAAAAAGTGAATCCACTTAGTCTCATTCCAAGAAGTGGTCCATACTAGACTGCTGCCCAACACATATATGGCATTTTGTAAAAGATGATTCTCCAGTCTTTTATTGCAAGAGATGTACCAAGTCACTCAGAAAACAAGTACAGAAGACAAACTGTTGTACTAGCTGTTCCGTAAAGAGATCACTGATATTTTGGCAAAGAATACTGACTTAGTCTGGTTTTTTTTTAATTCAATCATACTGCTGTCTTGCTATTAATTTCCCCAGTCTAATGCATATTAAGATGATGAATAATCCTGAAAGTAAGTCTCTCTACTACAGCATTAAAATATAATACACTGATTACTTTCTTAGAGCAAGGAAAAGAAAATAAAAAGAAGAAAAAAAGTGTCTTATTTTTAACATAAGTGACCTTTATTCATTTGCTCTATCAGCTGCAGTTACGGGCCGTGTTATCCAGGTGAGAAATATTAACATATTGTGATTGTGTGTGAGCACTTGTGACTTTACAGAAGTATCCCAACCTGAGCTGGCAGCTTTGCCTTGGAGAGCTGAAACTTGTTAGATCATAATTCAAACTGAAACAAAAGAAAAAAAAAAACCTGTTTTAAGACCATCCTTCATCCTTTTTAACAGTTCCTTGATCTAAACCCAAAATCTTCTGTGTTGTTTTCCTTCAACATTTTGGCCATTTGCTTTGTTCATTCTGCCCAGTTTTCAATATCTTGCTATTTCCTAGCCAGAAAAAGAATTCCTTATATAAGAATCATCTTTAGTGGTTATGTTTGAAAACCTCTTCTAGTCTCCTGTATCTATAATGTTTTTGGAAGATCTAGGTATCACTGCTTTTTATTCTTATTGAACTTCACTAACTTGCGGAGGAATCTAGCAGAACTTTTGACGACAGACAATTACATTCCTAACTAGTTTAAAAGATTTGGTGCAAAAAGATGGGATTTGAAATGTGTTCATACATAGTCATACATGCAGAAGAAGGAATAACTTAAGTATATCAACTTCTATGCTCACTTGCACAGATATTTTGTTTGCACATGTACCATATTGTACCTTGACTCATTCATACCATTTCCATTACTAACTGAAAGTTGTGCTGACAGATTCAGGGCAAGTTATGCTCTTTTGGCTGTGCTTTACTTCAAACAAATAACACCAATTTCCCAGATTATTTAGAGCAGAGAGTGCTATTCTGATTTGCAAAAGTCTTGCAGAATGAGGTAATTTGAATCGAATAATTTATTGAATGACTGCATAGAGTCATTCCTAAATTCCTATTAACGTCTTTTTAACACTGAAATTTGCATTCTCCACTAACTCACATTTTTTTTTAGTAGAGGGATGTGTTACCAGGAAAAGATAAAGCTACAGTGTAATGAGTAAAATATTTGAAGTTAAACATGGTCAAATGTCCCCACAAGTTTTCTTGCAGGTCAGCATTTGACTTGGATCTGATGTTCCTGATTCTCTTAAGTAGACCTTTTACTAAAATATATCCCACTGATCTTTTCAATTATTTTCAGTAGTAGAAAAAAATTATTTCCCTATAATTAAAAAGTACACCCTAAAAGATAAGTCATGTATTTAAAAGTCAAGCTTACTGTAGAAACTACTTAGTCACATGAAGTCTTATAGTTCTCTTGAGAATTACTTGTGACAAATGTGTGGGGCTGATTCCCTAGCTTGCCAATGTTGATTTTTTTATTCTTCTATTAAAACGTGTCTTGCTTCCTATCAGAATATGGATTATATGCATTTTTCTATTTTTCATTATGTTATACATTCTCCAGGTTTGTGATTTTAGCTCAACAGAATTGTTTTCATGGCCTATGCTCATATGTGTAAGTCTACTGCTCTACATAATAAGAATCCCAAAGGAAATTCAAGGATGAACTGCGGCTCATGCAGAAGGGAGACACAGAGGTCATTAGCACCATGGCTTGATTTCTTGCAGACCTTTGCTGATCAGCTGCATGCATTCTGATTTTGTCCTTCAGTGTAAGTATTCCTTGGTAAAATTCGCAAAGGCTTTCTAAGAATGGTCAACAGAATAACTCTTAAACACCAACTAAAAAAAGAAGAAAGAAACACAGGATGCATTTTAAAATAGGATAAACAGGGGTTTCCACACTTAAACAAGATTAACCTGCTATACAAATAGAAATGGAAGAAAAAGCCTCTAGACAAATGTTTGCAGAAAAGAATCTAAAAAGTTATACTGCCTCACAAATGTAACAGCAATTAAAAATTAATTGATATAATAAAAAAAAAATAGTCAACTTGGTTCACATAAACTGCAATATAGCCTCTAATGGAAATAACAGACATTTACAATGTCCTTAGCTATTGGGATATATATTTAGAAGACTTGAGCTGGTACGTTAAATTTTGGGCACAGAATCACTGGAGAACATCCTGAGGAAGAAAATAAGTCTAAAAAATAGATAAGTCTAGAAAACAGGAACTTGAGAAATATTTAAAACTGGACTTGCTTAGATAACCAAATGAACTAAAAAGAAGGTGTATAACTTCTAAGTATATATACAATAGCTGTGTAAATAAAAGGGAATAACAACCTGCTCTCAACATCGAGAGAACAGAAAGTAACAGGATCCAACATAATCTTAGTAATTTCTGGATGAGTTCAGTTTATGGGGCTAAATGAGTCACCAGTAACACAAGAATCTAACCATGAAGATCCCTTGCATAACTTTGACTTTTCCCTGAGGCCAGTTTTCTAAAAGGAGCTAGTGTTACAGCCTGGACATCTGAAATAACAGTTCTCAGATTTAGGAAAACCATATACCTTATGCAATCAACTCCCTGTTATTGTGTAGGAATAGCCCCGCAGGTCTTCTTTCAACATCAAAAAATTATTTTGTCTTCCCAAAATGCAATCTTCCCCAAACAACATTTGAGTTCAAAAAGGTAAAAACAAAAAAAAAACCTAAAAAAACCCAACCAAACAAAAAAACCCCCCAAAACAAAACAAAAAACCCCACCAAAACAAAAAACCAAACCAAAAAAACCCAAACCAAACCAAACAACAACAAAAAAAAGAAAATAAAGAAAAAAAAAAAAGAAGGGGGCTATTTTCATTACTATATTCACTGTTTGACCTCTTTTTAAGTGAAGTAATTCATTTGCATAGTAATTACGAAGTTTAACAAATAACATTAAAGGCTGAGAGAGGTACATTGCAGTTCAATTAATGACAGAATTGCACTACACATTTTTAACTGCAATTTAAAAATGAAAGCTCTTCAATGATAAAATGTCACACAGATCTCCAAAGCTCAGCAATATTTGTGTTTTAAGAAGGTAAAACCTCTTCCCTGGTCCACTGTGAAAGCTCTGCTCTTTAGTGACTTCCAAAACCCTATTCATAAATACTGATAAGGTACTATATCACCATAGGGTGCAGCATTACTAGCAGAGCTCCCTGCCCAGGGCCAAAATGGAAATGTTAGTACAGTAAATCAGGCCAAAATGTCCTGGTAATTCTACACATGAAAGATCATCTTTAATAATCAGATGTTAACTAGGGACTCAGCTCATTTTATTTTTAGTGTACAAGTATCAAATGCCAGGGACTGATTTAAGGGAGAAAACCTAAGGGCAAAGAATGCATAATATGATTGCACCATTTAAAGGGAAAAAACCTGAAGGCACAGTGCAGTGCAGCTGGTGGACAAACTGTAAAGGTAGTGGATCCAATGGGTCACATATGTTACCTACCACCTTCCCGAAATTGCCACAAATTAACCACTTTTACTGCTTGTTATGAAAGGCTTCTGTACACCTGCAGAGTTCTTCAGTTGCTCTTTGGACTAGTGACCAGTCAAGCACAAAATGTATTAAATGTATTAGGACTTTTGTTTTAATCGTAGAATCATTACAGAAGCAATGTAGAAATTAGGGATCTAATTAGCCACCAGTCACATTTTATTCTTCATATAATCATTAAATGCACAAGTAACTGCTCTCTCCATTTTGCTCTTAAACCCAACATTTTGTAAGGAAAAAAACACAAACAAACCACAGGATATTTGGGAGCAATTACACAATCAAAGCCATTTCTCTGCCTCTGTGATAGCCTTGCCTTAGGTAAACAATTTGGCCTCCCTTTGTTCCTTCAAGAATGAAGGATTCTTGAATATTTGTCCAGCCTACGGGGCCCTTAGAGTTCACTGGGAGAAGGATGACCTGACTTTGCAGCAGGTCGTTTTTTACCCAGAGATTTGCAGGTGAGGTAAAAATGAATTATCACATCCCTTTCGTTTCTGATAAGCTTCCTTTAAACAGTGGCACTTTTGTGACTGGTAAAAAGCAGTTCCAATTTTGTTGCCAAAAATAGCAATTAAACCTGTAGGAAACACAACATGAACCTGGAGAATTGATTATTATTTCACCTGTAGATTTATATCACATGATATCATTTATTATTGCATGAGTTTGGGAAGACACCCTATATTAGCAGTGGGAAAATTATACAAGTCTCCAGTGTAGCTGACTGTATTTTTGCACTCTTGGACTTCATAAAAGCTATCTACTTATTTGTAAGCCTTACGCCTTGTGCAGGAGGACTGGGCAAGCCAGTTAGTGTTGCTTGGCCTGAAAACTCTCTCCTTTGGCCAAAGCCATCTCTGATTTAAAGAGTTGAAGCATGGAGATCATCTTCCTGTACCTCATCAAGCTGAAGTTCCCCGGCCCTACTTTAGACCTTACATAATTACTTGACACACTTTGATACTTTGATACATTAGAGACTCCACTAAAGAAGGAAATCTCCCTTTTCTATTCCAAATAGTACCCATGTGTGACCCCAAATGAGAGTCTTTGGACCATGGAGTACTGCAACTCCTTGTTTCCCACATGGAGTCACTTCAGTAATTGTACTAGTTCTGACAGAGTTATGGATGTTCCTGAAGAAAGCATGACAGCATTGATGCCAGATCAGTGACCAACTTGTCTAACATGGAAAATGACATCAAAGAAAACAGCCTTGCCAAAGTTTTGTTCTTAGCTTGGCAAAGGGAATGTTTTTGCAACCTATGGTGTTTTCAACACTGACAGGTGTCTTGTTACAGCTCTCCAGAGAAATGGAGGAGGAAAGCAGCCTTCAAGAGAATCAAGAAATCAAACTACTGTGGCAAAAGCTCACTAAACATTACCAACCATGACAGATCATTCCGTTTCTTCCAGCAGTTTCACAGGGTTGTGCTATTGAGGAAATCAAATACATTGCATTTTACTGCATGGGGACTTTTGAGATTTCCAGAGCAGAATGCAGAAATTTCTGCAAAGTGGTAAACAGAGAATGTTTCCTGTGGAAAATTCTTTTCCCCCTATATATTCTCTACATTCTGGTCATCAGGAGCCTCAGTTTATCAGAATAAGCCTTGTTCCCTTTCTGAATGACACAAAAGCTAAAAGGACTTTTTAGCTCTAAATATGACCTTTGTTTGTGTCATCATGTGAACTTTCATGATACCATAACAAAACCAGTCATATGACACTTTGACTGAAAGAAGAAAAGGAGGACAGAGATTATTTTTTTGCTGATAACTCCAATTGTTCAAATTACTTCGGTTCAATTATGTTGGCTTTATTCGTGGGTCAAAATAAGCTGTGATGATGCAGAAAGGAAAAAATCCTTCTTCTTCCTTACAGATCTTCTCTCCACTGCCCATATCATAGGATGTAACTCCAATGCTTTAATTTATAGCAGCTCTGTTTTCAGGCAGAATTGTCTCCTTACCTGTTATATATAATATGTATGCCATACAAATCATATAAATCAGGAAAGAAGATAGGAGAGAGGATGGGGGAAAAGAATTAATATCAGGAAAGAGCTGAAATGCTTTGACTGAGTCTACCAGTATATTGCTCAAAACATTTGGCTTACCACTGGAATCAGCATCTTGCTGAAATCTCAGCTAAAAGATGAGCTCCTTGAAACCATATTGCAATGCTACAAAATAGGGAAATACCACTGCAAAACACACAGTCAGAGCACAAAAGCTACTATATATAACTATAATATGTTCACGAATCTCTGTCCCTTCACAAATTTGCAATGACATTTAATTCCTTTCTTCTTTCTGCCTGTGTATGAGCACAGATTAGTTATTTAGGTACCCACCCACAGCTGTATCTCTCTTTCTTATGATTTCTAGTGTCAACACTAGCTAAGTGAGGCGGAAATCACTTTCAAGATTGCAGTCATATTCCCTGATGGTGTGTATAATGAATGCACACAACACAATCATATGTATGAAAGAGAGTCACAGTTTACTGCAAAAAAGACTCGTGATAAAACTTAATCATACCTATGCAGCAGTTAAGGAAAGCTATGAAAGTTAGTCAAGCCTCCTAAAATAGTTTATGAAAACAAAAGTACACCAATATTTTGCGTAATACTGAAATACAGCTTGTCTCATTTTAGTACAATATTATTTTGTTTAGTGACATTTGCACTGTAGAATAATGATCCTCTAAAAAAAAAATTTAATGTAATTTCTTCGCATGTTTCATAATAAAGATTAAATTCTTGTATGTTTGCTACCACTTCAAATTTCAAAGGGCAGACAGTAACAACCTTGGTATTGCTTTTGCTGGCATTTGGGTAAATTAACTGTATAATGAGTCCTTGGTTGTCCTTAACCAAAATTTTGCTGGACAGGTTCATTTAAAATGCTCAAAGAGAATGACCTTCCAATCTGGCTTAGAGGCCCCTCGATTGCTGTAAATATGACCTGACATTTCCTTATGGGTGAAATATTAGATTATAACAAAGAATACAATAGCATAATTTTATTTCAGGGTCTAAGTGAAAGTGATGGTTGAACAGATTAAGATGTAAAATTCTTTTGAAAAATTAAATTATTTATAATATGATGCATACCCCTTGTTTTATCTGTCATATAATACAATTACTTCATACAGTATAGCAGCTGTATTCATTGGTGATGCTGACAAAACAAAAATAATATCATTACCAAGAAGGGGGTCAAGAACTTTGGAGGGCATTTATTCTGACTTGTAAAATCTCATCTTTAAAATAAGAACACCTGCAAATTTTTATGGATTTCATAATGATATTTAGTTATTAAGATGGTTTTTTCACCTGTAATACTAGTCAGAACCACCAACTTTTTAGTAGTCTTCTAACATTATTGATGTTTTAAATTACTATGTTATCATGCTCTCCTCAGACTGTCAGCTGCCTTACCTCAGTCTCTAATAGCTTGCAATTTTTTGTCCATAATAAATTAGATGTCCCAGACAGACTAGGTGCAGTTGTTTGGAAGTCTAGACATTTCATAAGTAACTCTCATTCAGTGATTAAATACCTAAATGTCATCAACAAGTCAGTGAAACCGCACAATCAAAATCAGGAGTAGTGGCAGATACACTTTTAAATTTCTTTATTTTTCTGCATAACACTTAGCAGTCTTACCATATTACACTTTTTATGTAATTCCTTCAGCTGCTCAATTTTCCTGAAAAGTTCTACTGATCGGACCACATACTTGAAATGTATGGTTCAAAATGAATGACATTTAGAATGGAAACTTTCAATTTCTACTTTCAGTTATATAGTTCTATTTTAGTGCTCCTTGTGATGTGTGAACTTGTGCAAAGCTTCCTTTTAAGAAAGTGGAAGTAAAAAACCACCCGTTAACAGGAAATTACATGAATTTCCAGAAACTTACATTTTATTCTTCCAATTTAATATGAAAGCAGAGAAAAGCCTGAAGACTGTATTCTGTTGAATGGCTGTGCTGTGTTCTTCTCTTAGTGAAGTGATGCACACATACAGGCAACAATCACAAACAAGAACAAGAATCATAAATCCTGGAAATGGTATGAAATAAGGTACTAAAACAGGTCATCCCAGCAGTGCTTAGTAATTAAGGGACTACTCAAAAAATATTTCTGCAATTCCAACAAAAATCTTAACCAAGAAAATGAAAAAAAAAATGAAGAAAATTTCTCTGTTTTACAACCTGGAATATTTTGAAATTAAAATTATTTGGTACCATGGAGCAACCTCCATGTGGCAATTCCACCCCAGACACTGTCTTCTTTATAGTGTTTTAATTAGCTGGTCAAATAATTTCCAGTATCAAATGCTTAAAAAGGAATTCTGGTCAATGTTTGTTTAGCCTCAGCTAAGCACATAAAATTCTAGTTTCTAATCTGAAATGTTACCTCTCTATTTGATCAACACTTCTGTCAAAACCTTGTAGTAATTCTGTAAATATTATCTTTGTGTAATGATTTAAAAAAAAAAAAAGAAAGTTTTCTAGTGGTACCACAAGTTTCATGCCCTTCTAACCTACTGCCAATCTATGTTTTTCCATCAGTCTTTGGAGATGACAAATCTATCGTTTTCTTAAGCTTGTATTTAATTAATTGTCAAGGGTGGCAGATTTTATTAGTAGGGGTTCAGAATTTCAAATCCATTAAAAGGTACTCCTATCCATATCATGATCAAATGGAGTTTCTCTTAACCCCCACTTCATATTGTGGTGGTATGAGACTGAATTTCCCATATGGCACCAAACACTGAGTCGCAAAAGCTCCGCATTTTACAGGAGTTGTTCAGCAAACTTACCATAACATACCAGAGATTCCCAAGGCCAGATGTGAGGGGTACTGTTACGAGCAAAATACCTAAGGACCATTTGAAAAATGAGAAGTGATAATATTTATCAGCAAGACTCAGAAATGTAGACGTTTGAGATTAGGTCCTTAGTCTACCTAAACAAGTTAATACTGTTGCATGTTAGTAGGTTACCTGTGTATATAAAACATGTTTGTGAGGTCAGAGAGCAATAAGCATTTTTCTTTTATTCTAGTTGTAAGACAATGCCTGTAACATACCTTTGGGGTCACATTGCTCAGAGAGGTGAAGGCAACAACAAATAATATGGATCCTTCACCTCTCACTCCACAAAAAAAGAGGAAAAAAAAAATCCATGCATAGAAATAATACTGAAAGTCCTAGGAGCAGTGTGACATTTTTATTTCCTGGCTAACCAGCTCTGCATCTCAGGGAATGTCTTTCACAAAGCTGTCTGTCATTTTGGATTCAGACTTGAAATTCCTTCTGTGTAGTATTATCTTGATCTGACCATAGCACAAATATGACTTTGGGAAGAACTTTAGGAATATTACTAAGTACACAAAAATCATTCAGTTGCTTACATGATGTTTTCATAAGTAAATCTGCATCATTTGCCCCTAAAACAACAACATTTAGCAATCTGTGCAACTAGAGGGTTTCTTAACGACTTTGTAATACCCCAAAACAGGCTTTTTTTTTTTTTTTTTTCCCCAAGGAAGATCAGGTCAAAGATACAAAGTTAAAAAATAAAATAAAGAAGTAACATTCATTTGGTGCCTTTAGAATTAAAAAAACCAAACAAAAAACCCAAAAAATTAAAACAAACCAACCAAGAAAAAACAACCCAGTAACTACCTATATCACAACTCCATTGTATTTCTATATGTTCTTCCCACAGAAGAGACTTGGCTGTTTGGAAAAGAAAGGGGAAAAATATTTTACTTTCATTTCAGTATTTTCAAATCAATAGGATGTTACTTATAACACATCTGAATTACATTTTGTCCTAGTTAGAACAGCTGGGACCAGTTCATCCCTGTATGGGTGTAACCCAAAACTGTGTATTCTATAGCCTTCCATGCCATTTCCCAGAAACTGTTATCAATGAACCATTTACACCTTCTGCCCATAGAGCCTGACTTCTCAGGTTATAAACTGGGTATTAAGAGGCCTGTGAGATAAGAGGATGCTCCTGTCCTCACACCCATTGTGGAACTCCCCACCCTGAGGGAAGTACTGGGCATTCCTGCCTGAACTGGAGAATATATAATCTTGGAGTCTTGGGACTTTTTTAACCACTCGTGGGATGCAGAGGAAGACTGCAGATCACCGTTCTCAACCAAACTGCAGATCACCGCTCTCGACCAGACTGCAACACCACTCTCACCAACAGGTTTTCCCCTCTCCTTTTACTTTGGACTCAGGGGGCCCAAAGAACAGCACTCTGTTCATGCCCCAGGGTGCTGGGTTTGGGTTTTGTGGGTTAAAACCAATTGTTTGTCTGTATAATCGTACTTGTATTATTTTATTAAATTGTTATTCTGACTTATAATCTCTCTTTTGAGTTGGGTTCATTTCCCCTGCTGGTTTACCTTTAAACCAGTACACATTTTTAAGAAGAAAGAAACTTAATTAAAACTGGTTTGTTTGGTTTTTTATAGTGAACAGAAATGCAGAAGTACATGTTCAGTAGCACATCTATCACATTACCCTATCTCCATTTCAGCTGCATATTCAAAGACAGCATAAGGCCAGAAAATTAATAAGGCACCAGAATATTTAAAGACTGATGGTAGAACATAAGGTCACCCTGGAATAGTGTTGTTTTTCCTTCCTCTCCTTTTCATCCAATTTACAGAAAACTGTAGATGTTTTCCATTTATGCTAGTCACCTGTTTCATACAGACCTTTGTTTGGTTTCTTTATAACAATAGATAACCTGCTTTGGGAGGGTAATTACTACTGAAATGTTCTATCGGAGCAGGTTCATCTTCAGCAGAATATTATGAATACTCAGTTTTTGGAAACGCATATACAATCCCGTTTGAAGATTGTTTTTCCTATTGGAAAACCAACTGAACTTCTTCTGAATCAAATCCTCAAGCACTACACTTTTAAAAATTAAATCTAGCATTGATTTTAGCTCACTTTGAATAAAAAAAGCCCAACACCACATAAATGTACACAGTTGTGTTATATGCCTCTAGTGTTGTTGTGCCACTGCTGGTCTAAGTGATAACAATTTTGAGGAAGACCCATGGCACTTATCACTGTCACTGTCCCCACTCATCTAGTATTAGTAGGGGACAACCAGTCTCCTCAAAATCCTCAAGCAGCTCAAATGGCACCATCAGAGTCACGAGGACCAAGTTATGTTAAGCCAGTGCTAGATAATAGTAGAAAAGCAATAATCACCCCTGTGGATAAAAGGGTGCACAGAAGTGGTCACTGCAAAGCAGAGACAGACTGTAACAAACCAGTTCATGCTGAAGAAATGCAGTTGTTTTTTCTTTTCACAGCACCAGCAAAAATGAGAACCAGGAGAGCATGGTACTTCCATGTGTGATTTTTTCACATAAGTAGGTGGAAGTATTTGCAAAGTGACAGTTGTTCTTTAATATGTGTTGGAGTTCTGCTGCAAGGATTCAATGTTTTAGCAAAAATTTATTTGGTTTGATGGAACACAATGTATGTAGATTTTTGGCTTAACTTTCTATTTTTAAAAACAATCTTAAAATCTTGCTATTGAAACTATTGACAGAAACCTCTCCAATCTCTCAAAATACCCCATTTCAGTGATATAATGTAAAAAACTTCAAAGGTTTTTACCTATGTCTGTAATCAATCTAAGGAAGGATATGGTACAAAATTTTCTGTTCCGACTGAAATAAGCACAAAATAAAAAAATTGAGTTTAGTATTAAAGTGGTGGGCCAGCTCTATGTTTTAGTGTAGACTGTCATTTGTAAAGGCTAAATAGTCATTAGCACAGTGGCAGAATATTAATTAAGTTAGGTTGCCTTTTTACACTGCAAGTGGGAAAAAAAACCATAGCATCGTTTATGCTTCATCTCTTTGTCTTAGCAAAGGTCAATTTCAACTTGTTTTCATCTTGGTTTTTTTTAGCTTTAGGTCAGCAGATTCACAGATATAAAACAAAGTCAGAGCAGTTAATTAACATTTGCTGATTGAATAAAAAGTTACTAAAAAACATTCGGTGAATAACCAATACAATTCTGCAGAATTTGGTCCTTAGGAGTATAGGACTCATTTTAAACAAATAAGAACTCCTGTTAGAAATGTGAAATTATAATTTAATAAATATAGTGGCAGACACAATATATTTAAAATTTAAATTACTTTAATCTAAACAATTTTGTAAAAGGGAAGCTTTACAACGAGTAGAGTCTGTCCTACAAATGCATCTTGATGACATGTAAAAAGTACAGTTTAGATTACACATGGGAGTTCAACTCCTAATGCCAAGTGATAAAATGAAAACCAGCCAATCTTTTAGTAAAGTGATAAACATAGATACATGAATGAAAAATTTTATATATGTTAATAAGGGTAGAAAAAGGAAAAACAATGCCAAGATTTCACTGTGTGGGAGAGCTGCTGTGTGGGACCACTGTGTACAGTCTAGAAGATCCTGTTGTGCAAGGAAAATCTAAAAGTCAAGATATTACAGTTATTTTATGTGAACTAATGTGTATGTAAATAGAAATCTATAAACTTTCATCATACTTCTTATCACCTGCTTTCAAAACTCTTTCAAGATATTGACTGAAATTACTACAAAACAACTGGAAAATTTTAAGGAATGTAGTAGATATTTATAAAGTATTAAAAATAATGCAAGTTTTAGTTTGTTGGAAAGGAATTTAATTCTAAACTTACACTGCTGAAAACTTATTTATAGCATATTTTGAGTCAGGAAACACTTTTGTCTGGGCTCAGACATTCATTCTTCAGCTCTAATTTGGTGCCAAGTTAAGGTGAAAATGCTGAAGATAAAAGAATATTTTACTTCCTTATGTTAATATTCCCTTGAGACTCCTTGCTAACACAGACATCTGTATTCATACTTTTACTAGCTCCTTTTTTTTTCATTGCACCAATTCTATGGAAAGCTACTGCTGCTGTGATAAACTGCTGCATGGTTCTGAGCTGCTGGCTGAGGTTAAAGCACAGTGCATTTAAAGTCCCTCTTCAGAAATTAACACCAAGTTGTTGAATCATTGCTCACGGGTAGCATAAGTACCCTGCTGTGGTTTAAATCAATTTCCTGACAGGAAGAGCTGAACTAAAACTTTATTGCAAAACAGAGAAATAATACCTTATAAGCATTCTGCTAAATTTCTGTTACACCCTAGATATTTGGTGCTCTCTTCTTCTGACACTTGCAAGTGACTGGCAATGGCAAGTGTTGCAAGGAGCAAAAGGAGGGTGTCAAGTCAAGCTGAACTACTTTTGTAACAGATTCACAAAATCAAACTAACAATGAGTTGGAAAAGACTGCGTAACAATGAAGGCATCTAATAAAACCCCTGCCTTACTCTCCCCTCATTTTTTTTTTTAATCTGATATGTAACAATAATAAGAGGAAAATAATTCCCTTCTTTTGCTTTGAGAAACACAAGGGGCAGTAACGTTAAGGGAAAAACACAATGTGTTTTACCTCACACTCTGGTCAAATGTGAAGAAAGCAAGCTGCACTTAGACAAGACCTTTCCCAGAAATGGATACAATGGAAACAGAGACAGTATTCACATGAACTCAGCCTGAAGATCCGCACTTCAAACCTGCCTTCCTTTCCTTCTGTGAAGTCCAGTGCTTCCCCAGCTCTGATACACCACTTCTGCCACTTTCCAGTAGTCATTTGCTCCTGCTCACTGCCCTGCCTTTCTGTTTGACAGCTGTCCCTGGCTGTATTGCAAGCTACAAAACAGCGGGTGTGTTTAAGTAATTTTCACACTGCTCTGGTATTTTGGATCATTAATAAAATCTCTGTGGACACACTGTTTAGAACAAGTTGGTCAGCAACATATTTACAAGGTGCTCACATTTTTTTCCAGCTAGAACTCTTTCCTCTGCTTTCTCTCACCTCAAAGGAACCATCACTCACAAAAGAGTTCATGTTTTGCATACAAATTATTGACAAGATGTAGTGGCACTAGGCAGACCATTTGCCAAGTAATTAAATAAGCTACCTCAGAAAACATGGGGAAAAATAAAGAGAGAGTTTCCAGATGGTACAAATTTTTACTTTAGTCATTAAAATTAAATGGCAAATTAGGAATATGTGTACAAGTGAAGCTACTAAATTAATTTAAATGACTACACAGCTGTAATTTAGCCAGGATATATTAAAAATCTCATCTCGTGTTTCTTTTTCAACCAAGATGAGAGGCACTAGCACCAAAACCTCCTTCTCAGAGGAGGTGCTCTGTATAAATGTCCTCTAGCAAAAACACTCAGAAAAACCTCTGACTGTACTATATAAAGTCAGGAATAAATTTTTTTTCCTTATGAAATCCAAGCCACTTTTAGGTTTCAAACCAGATACCTCATAAGCCTCAGATGTAAAAATCACTAGCCACCTTGGAAATCTTGATGAGAGAAAGAAACAGCTAAGAATGACTTTAATATTGTTTTCTGTGGTTGTCTTTACCCCCAACTTTGCTGGGAAACTGAGATACAACTATGTTGCCTTTACAAAAAGACTACAACAGACACAGCAGGGTGTACTTTTTGATGTGCTTAACTGTATTCTTAACTTAATGGATGAACCTCAAACGACTGAGAAATTGTGATAAGTCTCTGTCTGATTATTTTCAGAGGGATTTAGCTTCCACACAGGATCTTAAATAAAGCATCCAGACTTTCAAAAGTATTCAAGCGTTTTCCTTTTCTGCATCTCCATAGGCACTGCTGTGCTAAAGTGCTATAATATAGGAGCTGAAACTGGCTCCTGCTATGTAGCAATAAGGGCACCTGGGAAGTACATCCAGGGTGAACTCACTGGTCACCCCATAAAGGAATTCTTGGGCATATCCTGTTTATCAGGGTACAGCTGAAATCATATTCTCACACAGCATGATTGCATGGCAATATCCTGTACATCTGACCAGCAGCTGTCCTGTGGCCAGTGCAAGGCAAACACACAGGTGTAAAGGTTTCCCAGGAAAGTTATATGCTACATCTGTATGCTGGATATGCCTATATGGTACACAGGTGAGCAGATAATGCAGACAGGATGTCCTAGGTCTGAGTCTGAGATCCTTAAAGGCAACATGACCACGAATTTGCAGGTGTCATGAGAGCACCAAA
>NW_020884907.1:8091437-8147261 GCF_003945725.1 Corapipo altera
GCAGTCCCTGGAGAGGCAAATGTAAATATAGACAAATCTTGTGTGATCCTGAGGGACTTGCCTTCTCCCTGCTGAGCAAAGGCAGTCCCCTGATCTGAATAAAATACTCAGTGTGTTCTGAATAAAATATTGTTTCTAATCTAAATCTGTCAACACTGTAGCCCCTGACAGTAGGCATCAGCTTACTTAGCAATAGTTATGGAAAGCTTATTACTGCTTTGTTTATTTATTAGTGTTTAAAACTCCACAGAAAAGGAAAGACACATCTGAAGTCCCCGTTGCACCTTTTTCATCTGCAGATACTGCAGGAAAGGTGTTTATTCTGAAATTCCTCTCAGAGGGCACAATCTGCTTTAGTGACAGTAATATTTTCAGTGGATTTTCTGTGCTCACAGACCTGAAAACCTAAGTACTCTGTCAAGATTCATACTAGGGATTCCTTTTAAAAGTCTTGTTTGTGCAGATTTAAATGAGACTTAGATTTAGTTTAAGTCAGTAACACCAAAATATCTAGTGTATTCTTCTTTACAGAGTACTTCATGTTATGCATTGAGAAGCAGCATATATTCAGTAGTCGTGACTACTGAACCAGAACTGAGAAATCTAGGTAATATCCTAGCTCTGCCATGATTTAGTATGTGATTCTTGAGCTATGTCTTCATCTTACCAAGCTTCTGTTTCCTTCCTTTCTGTTGCTGTTGATGTAGTTATTGAGAATACAGTATCTCCCATGTCAAACACCCTCTCCCTTGTGCCCTTAGCAGAAGGAGATATGACCTGAAGTGCAACATCTAAATACAGATTGCTTAAACTGTACTGATGCTGAAGTGAGCAAGAAATATTAACATTAATATTTCCTTTTTACCACAAATATGTGTGGTTTTTCTTGCTTATTCCAGTAATGTTAGCTGTTGCTGAAAACAGTCAGGGGTGCAAGGAGAATATGTTTTTCCTTTGCTATCATGTAAAGCAGTTCTTTGAATTGAACTCATCTATTTTTCTATTTCAAATGTGGTTCCCCAGAGCAGGTCACAAATAACTCTCATTCATCTCATGAACAAAAAATAGACTCTAAACCTGGGGAAACAAGAGTAGCCTTTTCTCATGAAGATATTTTTTCCAAAATCATTGCTTTACTTTGGTTTTGGGATGCTTTTTACTCATAGCTTATATTAAAAAAAAAAATGCTTTAGAATGTCCTTCCTCGGGCAATATACTCATAACATATGCTTGTTAATGGAAATTTGACTTTTATTAAAAAAAATAAGTGTGGCGAAGCAAAAATAAAAACATGCCTTTTCACCCGGCAGGTAAACAGTATTATATTTTTGGCTTCTGAAATAGCAAGGGCATTTGGAAAATCCCTTTGAGAAAACTGCACTAGTCTAACTTCAAAAAGGAGGAGCTGTGGTGTAATCCAGACTCACAACACCTGTCCTTTCTACTCGCGGCAGCTGAGGCACCAACACCAAATGGAAGATAAATCAACTTGCACTGACCTGCCATTTGGCCAGCTCAGCTGTATCTGCAGTACCACCCAGGCTCTGCATCGTAGATATAACCTTGTTTATTACACTTTAATATTTCCATTGAATCACTTCTGCTTTAAATATAATTTTTGTGCAAATTGAAGAAATTTTTCAGACTTTGTCTGTTATAGAAAACTTACCTGCTTTACTAACATGTTTAGAAAGGGATTATTGTCTTAGTTTGGACACTTTATATCACTACAAAGGTGCTTTACCTGCCTGTACAGAGAGGCTAATAAGCTATACAAATATAAATCAGTTTTAAATGGCTATAAACTCCCTTGTTTTCAGGATTCAAGCTGCGGGAACTTTATTTTTTAAAAAATAATTCCCTATTAGCTTAATACTGCAATAAAAACATCAGATTTACTGATTTTAACTAAATGGAAAAATAACCCCAAAACCTGAAACATAAAAAAACACAAAAGAACAAAACTCAAAACATAATGAAAAAAACAACCCCACATTTAAAAAAATCTACATTTTAAATGAAGAATCACTGTAAGGATTTGCACTAGTTCTACTCAATGTACTTTTTTACAAGACTGAGCATAAACTGCTATAAGATTTCTCCCATATACAAAGGTTTACCTCCCAGTCTAAGAAATCCACTCTTCTTTTACCCTATTAGCTACAACTATTCCCAGCTTTTTTACAAGAATAAGAGGAAAAATAGGACAGTATAAGTCTCTTTCACTCACCTCAAGTATTTCTCTGAAAAACGTCAAAAAGAGGTTTTCATATGCAATTTTATTTGTTCTCTCTGTGTCTTCAGCTAATGGGTAGACTTAATAAGAATGTTTAAATTTGAGAACATATAATCCTAAACACCAAATGCTTGTTGTTTTATACTCTTTGACCTTAGTATCCAGGTAAGTTTACATACACATGCATTTGAATAAATCCCAGTTAGGTGAGATTAAATCTAGAAAGCAGATTTGACAATTGAACAGGGATACCAATCCTGATCCTGCTTACGACTGTAGTTTAGCCTTTCTCCAGCAACCTACTCAGTTTCTGCTCTGTCCCCTGCCCTTCATGACTGTCATCACCAAGGAGTGCCACAAAATTCTGGGTTTCAATGGGACCTGATTAGCGCTTGCCAAAATTTACCTTGCCAGTTACACAAAGGCTACACAAAAGCCTAAAGAAGCTGAGGGAATCAACACGGTCTCTAGAAATCCTTAGGTTCACATAGCTTTCATTCCTCTAAGCCCCTGGCCCTAGATGTCTTAGATCAATAGATCTGAACTGGCAGTGGCCCCTTCATGCCTGGTCCTCTGCAGAGCTCATCTGTATTATTCGATCTCTCACAAGCAGCTCTGCAGCTTCATTAGTGATGATGGATAAATTGTCCCAGTCATTAGTATGCTAAAGTGATGCTGACCCCTGCACGCCTTCATCCCCAGTGCAGCTGCTGCACACTTGAGTGGTTTGTGAACAGTGTTATGGAACATGGCCCCTGGGTCACACCAGCTCTTATCTCTTGCTTTTTTTGTCCACAATGGCCTTGCCTAAGGATTTGCTTAAGTGCTAATATTTGTATAATATGATGCTTCTCCTGCTGATCTGTGATGAAAACGGGATTGCCACATTTCATCTCAAGCAAAGCGCTGGCTGAGTCATTGGTCCCAGTACACTAATGCTGGTATCCACCCTTGACAAAGGCATTGGTGTCATTAGCCTCATACAAGTTTATAAAATGCAAAAATAACTACAGCCTTGTGACTTAAAGGTTCTGCAGTTTAGAAACAAAGATCAGAAATATCAGAGATTTGAGCTTACAGAAAACAGTATCTAACAGAGCACACTGTTACAACCTTCAGGATGATATTGACACTGCTGAAGTGCATCAAACTGTTATCAGTCTACAGATTTATAAAGAGAATCAGGATTAGAAGGTCCTGTGTGTATTCAGAGCTGCTCATTTAACACTGCAGCAGAAAAAAAGGGTCAGATCTTCAGGCAGGTAAAAATTGCAATTTTTTCTCCAGCTTCCAGGAAAAAAAAATTGTATACCTCTGACGATTTTATTTTCCTTTCTCTCCCAAACTTCTGCATTTCAATTCATATTATTAAACAATGCAATGTTAGATGTTCATAATTTTTTATTACACATTTATTATTTTATTCCTTTTTTATATCCTCATTTTCAGAGTGTGAAGAGTATCAACTTGACAGAGAATATAAATATGAATTATGTATTTCTACCTAATCTGGGCTTGAAGAGGTAAATTACATGTCTAAACACATGATGGAAGTGTCACATGGATGCTACATTCCCAGCAAAATTTCTATCAGTTTCTCCTGTAACGGTTTTGCCAGAACAGAGACTGGAGTAAAAGTGGAGAAAAATATCAGTTGCATACAAAGTAGTTATAGGTCTGTCATTAATCTCACTATGCGTGGCATCTCAGGGAGTGACTCCAGATAATTTATTTCCCTTGAAATCCCGGAATATGTAATTCTTTCATTAGGAAGTTTTTAAAGAAAATATATGATCTAATTCCCTGTTAATATAGAAAAGAACACAACATATAAGACCTTTATCAAAATCTAATGGGCAGAGAAAACATAATCCTTTCTCAAAATCTCTTTTGAGTCTTATTTTTGAAGGTTTTGAATATTAGTGATGACACAAGAGTGTGTCACACGGATGAAGTCAGTAGTAGGACACTCACAAGAGATTTCTTGCATGTAGATAACAAAAAGAGTGGTCACTTTTCTTGTATGCCTTGCCTATTCTGGGCTCATCAAGCAGTAAACCTTACTACACAGAGATATGACACAATACTGTTGAAGAGCACATCCTTCCCATCCCTGGATGTTCAAAAACTTCAGGTTCCAAATCTGCAGCACAAGGATAACAAAGCGGCCACAAAGTCCTTTATCAGGCTGGTGAACCTTTCCAAAAATTTGTCTAATTTTCCTGATTAAGGACTGCAGGGCTGGAAATTGCATGTAAGAGACACACTCTGTGGTGGTTTCAGGCATTTTGTGGTGCTTCAATATGCAGCTCCAATTCTTAGCACCAGTGAAACCACACAGAGAACACAGGGTCCAGATTTAGGCTCCCAGTGCAGGGCAGGTCCTGATGCATAGTAAATAGTTCAGTGCAGGGTCCCCCAAGTAATTGGGTCTATAGCAAACGATGAACAAGGGAAACAGAGGCTTCTGAGATGGTTTGGCCTGGGGAAAATAAAAAGAAGAGGAGAACTCACTTCTATCATGTTGAAGGTAGAGGGACAGAAAGGAACAAAGTACAATTTTGAACACAGGAAATTCTGGTTTAACTTTAAGAACACTTTTTCTTCATGACAGTAAACAATCAATTTGAGATGGCTCAGCGTGTGTGTGTTTGTGTGTGTCTCCATCCATAGAAGTATTCTAACCTCAACTGATGTGTTTCTGATGAACCTGTTCTCATTGGCCTTGCTTTAGACAGGGAGTAGGACCAGACTATTATAAACTTCTGTCATTGTGTGATTCTGTGACTGTTAACACATATTGTTGGTTTATTGCAAGGCTTTTTCTGCCTTTGAGCCTGCCCTGATCATGAAGTCAGTAGTGCAGTGCTGTCTCTACATATTATTTAAGTAAAGTCGGGATATTCAAATATTTTGCCCATCTGCTCTTGCAAAGAGGTTTTCCAAAGAGCCCCATAGACAAAAGGCAGTGAGCAGGATTCCAAGTTTTATGCTCAAGTTCATTTGGTGTCCTACAGAAAAGAGTGATAAAACCCCAACAGTAGACTGTATTATGGCCTGCAACATCTTATTTTTAAGAACACCACAATAAAGCACACTGGCTGTGAATTTTCCATGTACATTGGCAGCCCAGCTCCAATGGTCACTTAGCAACTTATGACACACTGTAAGTGTAGCTAAGGGCAAGGAGGTACAAAGAAATAAATGGAAGCTCTTATGAACTGCATTGATTTTAGCAGAAGAATCAAAACTCCATTAAAATATCTTATTTTAGTTCAGATTATGCATCTGCATTTCACATCTCTCCTTTAGGCCGATAAAGTTAGTGCAGTGCTCGGGGGTGTTGCTGCTGCAAGACTGCTACAGACAAACAGCCTTGTTCATCAGTGACACTAGAGTAGTAAGATTTGCTTGCCCAGACCATTTGAGAAATCCTCTGCAACTGGATCTGTGGGTTGTTTTTTGTCTGAACACACAATACAGCATTCTCACTTTTTCTGCTGATTGCTTCTGGTTACATTCCTTGAGAAAGACTTGAGAGTGCATTACATGTAAACATTAGATGTAATGTAATCCTGCAATATATGTCTCCTACCCCAAGAATAGATCAGATTTACAGCCCTAAAATACAGAAAACTATGTCTTTATTTGACTATGAATATCTTACTGAGTTATTTGGATAGCTTCCTTTATTGAGTTATTCCTGTTCTCATAGAAATAAAAATCAGGATGAGCTACTAGGTTACGTTTCCTAACTTCCTTGGTCTGCCACTGCTGTAAAGCCTTACCTAGAGTTGTGTACCGTAACTACTGAGAATAATTTAGTACATTGTAAATATATTTGAAGGATAATTACTATTTAGGACAGTTCCGAATTTTCCCCAATGGGACCCAGCTGCTGAAATGCAAGGAAATGAGTTGGAGGACAACCATCTGTCAAACTTCTCACTGCATCTTTTGAAAAGACCTCATCAGCAGCGTATTAATTCAGCAATAAAAATTGAAACTAGTTTCCTTCAGGCACATGAAAGACAAGAACCTGACTGGGAACAGCCAGTGTAGATCTGTCAGAGTCAAGTTCTGTCTGACCAAGTTGATTGCTTTTTGTGATGAGACGGTTGTTGTTGTAGACAAGGGATGTTCTATAGGATGTTCTACACCTTGGCTTTAGCAAGATGTCATAGTTTCTGGTAGCAATCTAGTAGACAAATTGACAGGATATGATGTAACAAGCAAACTGCATAAATTGGGTGGAAAATAGACTGGAATTCTGAGGTCAAAGAGTTGCGATTAGTGCTATTGGTGATTAGTAGTTAGTGACAGCCAGCAGGGGATTAGAGGCAAAACTGTAAAATATTTTTATAGACAACCTAAATTGTAGGACAGAGTGAACTTTTATCAAATTTGCAGCTGACATCAAACTGGCGGTGGGAAGGATAGGGCCGTGAGAAAAAGTCAGTACTCTGGATGGTAGTGCTGGTATTCAGGAGGATCTCAGGAAGACTGAGAAATTGGCTGATGGAAATCAGCCACCATAAGTTCAGTGAGAGCAACTGCAATGTCCTGCATATACAGAATAATGTTAAGGATCAAGACAAGCTGTGACAAAGCTGCCAAAGGGGTTTTCCTTGCATAAAAGACTTGGGAATTCTGGTGGTCAGAAAACATCTGCAGGGATCCTTTGCAGCAAAGTAGGCCAATAGTGGGCTTTCTTTGCTTAGTCACAGCAGCAAAAAGGATGACCCTATCTTGACCCACTGCTCAGTACCAGTGTCCAGGGTCAAGCTCAGGGTTAAAGTTTGGGATCTTGGCACAAGACAAAGTCTGATATACAGGATGTAGTCTGCTGCCCCCACAATGGCTGGAGTGGGAGCTGGAGCAGAGGATGTACAAGAGGACCTGGAGGGTGCTGGGCTGGTCCAGCCTGGGAATTAGTAGTTGAAGAGAATGAGGAAAAGGACAGAGATGTTGTACACAACTTCATTCGGGGGCTGCAGTGGTTACAGAGCACTGAGGTAGACTTTAGAGAGGCTGTAGAATCTCCATCCTCAGAAATGTTCAAACCTCAATGGGATGAGATCCAAGGTCCCTGCTCACACCCATGGCACTATGATACCATAACTCTGCAAAAGACAGAAGGCTCCTCAGCTGTGTGATTTCCTGCTATTTGACACTGCCTTACATAATATTCATTCTCTGGGGATGAACTGCTCCAGCTACAGGAGGCATTGTCCTCACAGGCACTTGCCTTGGTAGATTTCAACCAGTCTGACTTCTGCTAGATATTATGAGAGAATTCTTCCTTGTGATGGTGGTAAGGTACTGAACAGGTTGCCTAGAGAAGTTGTGGATGCCCCATTCTTAGAGGTGTTCAAGGCCAGTTGGATTGGGCTCTGAACAACCTGTTCTAGTGGAATATGTCCCTGCCCTTGTCCTTATGGGGGACTTCAACTTGCCAGAAATTTACTGGTAGGATCACACAGCTGGTACAACCCGGGCCAGAAGATTCCTAAAAATCCTAGGTGATAACTTTATGGAACAGGTCCTAAGGGAGCCAACTGGAAAAGATGCCTTTCTTGAACTGCTGCTTGTCAACAGAGTGGGTCTCATGAGCAAAGTGGAGACTGGTGGCCTCTTGGCCACAGTGACCACAGAGTGATTGAGATCAACCCTCTGCAGACAGAAGGAAAAGTGCCAGCAAAACCTCAACTGCGGGCACAAGGAGAGCAGACTTCAGTCTTCTCAGGGAATTAGCAAGTAAGTCCCCTGGGAAAATGTTTTTGCAGGTGCTGGGGTCTATCAGCACTGGTCACTTTTCAAATATCACTCCCTAAGGGCACAGGAGCAGCAATTCCCAAATGTCAGAAGTCAAGCAGATGAGGCAGAAGGCTGGCTTGGCTAAGACAGGATCTTCTCTTTGAAATAGGGTGAAAAAGGAAGGTGTATGCCCAATGGAATCAATGTCAAGTGACGTGGGAAGAATTCAGAGATGCTGCTTGTCACTGTAGGGAGAAAATTTGTGTGTTCAAAGTTCAACTTGAGTTGAAACTGGTCAGAAGTATGGGGGACAATAGAAAGTTTTTTCAAACACATTAATGGCAATAGGCAGTATAGATGTACCATCAGCCTGTTACAGGATGAGGATGGTCACCTCACAAACAGGGACAGAGACAAGGCAGAGCTGTTAAACACCTTCTTTTCCTCTGTCTTCAACACAGATAATGGACCAAGGGGTTTCAATGTCCTGAGCTGCAGAGTCAACTTCCAGTTGACTCTGAAATTGTGCGGGATCTGCTGCTCCAGCTGGAATCCTACAAATCTATGGGGCCTGATGGGCTGTATCTCAGAATCCTTGAAGAGCTGTCTGACGTCATTACAAAACCTCTCTCGATGATTTTTGAGCAGTCTTGGGAATCCTGAGAGGTCCCCACTGACTGGAAGCTGGTGAATGATATCTTGATTTTCAGAAGGGCAAGAATCAGAACCTGGAAAGGACAGGCCTGTCAGTCTCACTTCAGTGCCTGGTAAAGTTATGGAGAAGATTATTCTGGAAGGTATTGAAAAACACTTGAAAGACAATGCAAGTCATTGATCAGAGCCAGCATGGCTTCATGAGATGAAAGTCCTACTTGTCAAACCTGATTTTCTTTTATGACAAGGCAACCCTCCTAGTTGATCAAAGGAAGCCAGTTGATGTAAACTTTTTGGATGTCAGTAAAGTTTTTGATACTGTCTCTCACAGGATCCTTCTGGATAAAATGTCCAGCACACATCTGGATACACACATCATGTGGTGGGTGAGCAATTGGCTCACAGGTCGAGCACAGAGGGTGATAGTGAATGGGATGACATCAGACTGGTGACCTGTCACTAGTGGGATTCCACAGGGCTCTGTCTTAGGCCCTGTGCTTTCAACATCTTCATAAATGACTTGGACACAGGACGGGATACTAAGCAAGTTTGCAGATGACACAAAACTGGGAGGAGCTGTTGACTCCCTCAAAGGCAGGGAGGCCCTACAGAGAGACTTTGACAAATTACAGGACTGGGCCATCACCAAACATATGAAGTTCAACAAGGGAAAGCAATGGATTCTACACTTGAGACAGAGAAACCCTGGATGTTTGTACAGACTGGAGAATGAGCTGCTGAAAACAGTGTCATGGAAAGGAACCTGAGGGTCCTGGTTGATGGGAAGTTGAATATGAGCCAGCAGGTTGGCTGCCAGGAGGGCCAACTGTGTCCTGGGGGGAATCAGGCAAAACATCACCAGCTGGTCAAGGGAGGGTGCCATGGTCCGTGGGGGAGGGGCGAAGGATCGCGGCACTGCACAAAGGGGTCCGACGAGGTCTGAGGTTGCGATGCTAGTTTATTGAAAGCATGCTGGGCTTTCATGAGCTCTGGTGTGGAATGCACCAGAAAATGGGGTGGAGCATGAGACAGACAACCAGGGAACAAATAGGAATAGGGGCTCAGGCAAAGAGGGAGGAACTGGGGAGGAACCGGGAGAGGAAAGGACGAATGGTTACTCTCTCCTCTCTGCGGCTTCTTCAGCCAGTCAGAGGGGGAAGCAGGGAACAGGCAGCAGGCATGCCTGGGCAAGCCTGGGAATTACAACTGTAGGGGGAATCATACAATGTGTATATTTGTAAACACATAATAACTGTAAAGTCCATAAAATAAAGTTCTTTCAATGGCTGTATATCTTTTTCCACTCCTGAAACCATTCCCATTCTGGTTCTTCCTCCTTCACAGGAGGGGATTGTCCTGCTCTGCTCTGCACTGGGGTGGCCTCACCTTGAATATTATGTGCAATTTGGGCACCACAATGTAAGAAAGATATTAAGATATTAGAGAGTGTCCAACAGAGGGCAACAAAGATGGTGAAGGGCCTTGAGAGGAAGCCATATGAGGAGCGACTGAGGGCACTTGGTTTGTTCAGCCTGGAGAAGAGGAACTGAGGGAAGACCTCATTGCAGTTACAACTCCCTTGTGAGGGGAAGAGGAGGGGCATACACTGATCGCTTTTCTGTGGTGACCAGCAATAGGATCTAAGGAAATGACCTGAAGTTGTGTCAGGACAAATTTAGTCTGGATATTAGGAGAGGGTTCTTCATCCAGAGAGTGTTTGAGCACTGGAACAGGTTCCCCAGGGAAGTGGTCACAGCACCAAGACTGATAGAGTTCAAGAAAATTTTGGATGATACTCTCGGGCACATGGTGTCTTAGGGATGGTCCTCTGCAGGGCTAAGAGTTGGACTCGATGATCCTTGTGGGTCCCTTCCAACTCAGCATATTCTGTGATTCTGTGAAAATTTCAATTCCATATAGAAAGGCTGAACTTGGTATACTTGATATAGTTCAACACATACTATTAACATGTTTTGGGAGTGTAAATGTTAGAAACAGTTGTATGCAACAAACTTTTACTTACATGCAATCTATTTATCATACTTAAAATAAATCACAGTATGCTGCTTGTGGAATTTAAAATCTGTAGCTGAAAGTCTGCCACTAATTTATTGAGCAGACTATTTTGTCCCAAAATACAAGCTTCTTTTCTAACTGCATATTTTATGAATGTTTTGAAACGTTCTCTTTGGGGAAAAGGAAAGGAGAAAAAATGAGACAGAAATAAAACTGAAAAATATTCATTTCTTATTCTGGATGTGAGTATAATTTGGACTCTACCACAGCTTTTCTAATCAGTAGTATATATTTTTATGTCTGGCTTTTTATGACTTAAAATTCAACAGCCTGTGAGACACCCAGACTTCTAGGCTTTCAGCTATTCCATCAATGAGAACAAGGCAGGTTTTTTCTTCCCAGCTCACTCAGGCTAGTGCCCTGTGTTACTGTGATAAAGGGTAGTCTCTTACCTTTCATTGTGTGGATAGTAACAGCTAGGTGCGTGCTCCCAGGCCATAAACATGAATGGGAATGAAGTCTCACAAATTTCAGCTACAGTGATCGAAGAACAACAGGCAAGAGGAAGCATCAATATAAAATAAATTCACCAGTACTTGCAGATGAAAAGGGTACCAAGGGGCCAGGGTCTCTCCATTCTCAGGTATTTCTCCTTTGAAAAAATAGATCATAGGAGGAGACAGTAAGAAGATAATAGTGGCTTTGCTCTTCAGATCACAAGTTGAACAAGCAGAGAGGATTTCTGCAGCCTTTATTGCCCTGAGTGTTTTCTCCTCTCGATGTAGGTTTCTTCTTCCTTGTTCCTCCAGACTCTTCCCAGCTTTGCCTCAGTGAAGGAACATGCACATGGTGAAACCTCAGAGCTACTTGGATGCCTGGGACATCTCTCAAGTATGTGCCGAAGCGGGAACAAAACAAGGAGACTGGTGAGCAAAGACCCCACCAGACTAAGCCTGCTGTCAGCTCCTAGAAGATCTTGTATTGCTGGCTATCAGTCAGCATCACCATTTCTGTAGGGCAATGATTCTGTTCTCTTCTACTCATTAAGCCACTGTTTGATAGAGGTCTGTTTGTGACAAAAATTTAAATGTTTTAAATTGTTATTAAGCATCTAAAGTCCTGATTGATCCAACTTGTCTCATAGGAAGGTCAATGGCAATGTCAACAGGACATGAAAAGATGCACTTATTTATGTAACAACATTTTTTCATGTACATCTGTTAGTTCAAGCCAAATGTTCCTTAACTGTTTGTGTTGTACCTTGACACAAGCCCTGACAGAATCAATTATTTATGCAGTATGCCATATGTCTGAAAGTTATTCTGAGATGTGATGGATACAGACTTGTTTTTGTTAAATCTGAACAGCTCCCTTGCCTCAGTATGGAGAGTAAAAGGACAGAAAGTACCTCCTTAACCATTCAAGCAAATTCTGATAAGAAATTAACCACTTTAATATTTTTCTTAAAAGTAATACTATGAGCAAATACTGTTGATTTCTTACTTTTATTCAGAAGAGATTGAACTAAAAACATCAATAAAAATTAAATTAAATAATTTAATTAGGCATCTGATCAGTAAGTGTGACATTCTTCCCTCACTATACAACCCCAAATAATTGGATAACATGGTTAGGGTTAATTAGAGAATTTTTATAGACCTGTATAAAGTACACATAGCATAACTCTCAGATAAATAAAATAAGGAACTATTACTGTAAACATATTAGTATAATGCTGTGACAGGGATTTTTGAATGTGCAAGGGTTGGAAAATTCTAAATTACACCTCCCATAGCAACTGTATCTCAGCAATAATGCGTATATAAATATGTCAAGTCTAACGCTACATATTGTACGGTATTAAAAATTGTCTCTGTAACTAAGTAGATTTACTTAGGGCTATTCTGGGATTCAGAAGCTCTGCAGAATGTCTCAGGGACACTTATTCCCCAATTCAGCAAAGTATTTACACAAACGTGTCGGGCATGAAGCCAGCCTTTACAACATCACCTTCAACCACAGAGTCCTCATTGAGAGGTGTGGAGCATCCTCTGTGTCCTTTGGGCATTTGATGGGTGTTTGGAGTACACTGCAGAATCCAAAAGTTATCAGCTTCAGAAAGCCTGAGGGCTGTAGCACTCCTGTTCTTTGAACTATGTCTACATCTGTGCTTTTTACAACAAATGAAGCATTTTGTGAGGCAGACATTTTCCTCAGCTGGAGGATCAGTTTCAAGAGAAAGAAACTGAACAATTACCTACTACAAGAAAATTGGAAAAGGTTTGGGGATTTTTTTAATTGTCGTCATTCTTTTAAATCATATGCAGACAAGGTCTAGGCTGCACTTTTTTGATATTTGTAGGAGGAAGTTGTTGGCAGAAATTTCATCAGCAATTTATAGCTCATGATATGGTACTGTCTGCTCCTAGGCTTATGCGATAGAGACAAACAATTTAAAAAAGCGGGGGAAGGAAGGGTTTCTTCTCCATAGTCCTTGACAGAAAAACCATTTAACAAAACAAATATAAAATAATTGGATTCCTCTTCTTTGTTTTCTTTGCCTCTTCTCTAGTTAACTGTTTGATTTAGCTGCTTTCTTTACTATTTCCAAGTTTTACATGTGTTGATTAGCAATAAAGCTGGCTTTGCCTCTATCCAGAGGCAACTTCAAAAGCACATTGGAGTTATTTCAGTGCTATATATGGTGCAGAGAATGCCTGCGAAATTTTGATGATATAGATCAAGGGGACAAATTAGTCAAATTAGTCTGGATTTACTTTCTAATAAATCCATTCCAGCACTCAGTATTCTTTGTCCTCAGATTCTTGTGCTTTGATTTTTACAGAATAAGAACTTTTTATCAAAACACTCTAAAGCATTGTTTCTGCTTCCTCAGAAAAGCAAAAAATCTCCTAAAGTGTATTAGAATTAGAACATAGATTTTTAAGTGTTAAATGTACAGTCTTCTACTATTGCTTTTCATTATTTTGCAAATATGTTTCATTTCCCTAGATGTCTAAAGGATAGCTGAGCAATTTTTTTTTCATTTAGTCTGTCCTTCAAATATTGTGTTCCCTATGTTCTTTGCTGATTTCCAAGAAATTTTTGTCCCCCAGATTTCAATCAACAGCACTTTTAAAAGTGAAAATATCACTGAAGGGAATCATCTACAGTATCATTTGTGTAAAACATAATTGCTTATTGGTCAGTCTCATCTAGATTAGTACAAGAAATTTGTATTCAACTAAATTCTAAGAACTCCACTGTTACTAATGTACCAGAAAGGACTAATACCTATACAAAAATCTTGCAGAAAATAATTAAATGGTCTCCTTTTGGTAATGATTACATTTTAGAGTCCAATAGGCCACAGATAGGCCCCTCAGGCCCCAGCTGCCACATCATAAATTCCAGTAATGCATCTACACTGCCCTCAGTCCTAGTCTCTGGTTCATAAAGAAGTGGAACTAGAATCTTGAGAAATATTTTTGTATCTCTATTTCTCATACAGAAAAAAAATTGTTACAGAGTTTAGGTTTTCACTATAATAAAGGAATTAAAAAAATGCTGTTATTAATACGTTTCCTATGCTTTTAAAACAGCAATTCTGAACAAAATGTAGGACTCCTCAGATTACACTCAAGGAAAAAGAAACATCTCTGGCTCACTTTAAATGAAACAAGAAGATTAAAAAAGATTAAAAAAACTTTAAGTTTTCACAGTGTGTGGCAGTGCTGTTATGAGCATTAACTTCCATAATGAATACGCTACCTTGAATGAAACTATTTCCCTAGTCTGTTAGCACTGGCACGTGGTTTCTCACTGGTCATTGGAGTCCTGCTATTCAAAGTTATAACAAGTTACTTATACCTAAATACCTTGTTTGGTTTTTGTTTTGTTTTGTTTTGTTTTAGTCCCTGGCACCTCTTAGTTCAATTATCTGGTATATATGCAAATTTGTTGTTTGTGCACACATAGTTCTGTGCATTATTCATTCTACTTGACAGTTTTAATTCTCATTTATTAGTTGCTACTGTCATTGCACCTGGTGGAAAAAGGTAGGATGCTGAAGGCTCCTTAATGACTTAGGAACAGCAAAAGCAGATGGAAAATATGATCTGAAGTGACTTAACCTCACTCATAAAGAGCCCTTAGAGAGCTTTTACTAATTCACTGCAAGTTTTGAGGTAGACAAAACAAAGAAAGTTAAAAATAATGCTAGAGGATAGCAAAAATATTGTATGAAAGCTGCAAAATGTAGAAAACAGAAATTTCAACTCTACACAGGATATCACAGCGTTCTACAGGCAATGTTCTATACATTAGTGGTACATATATATATGTACATGAGGAACCACATTTAATACAATTGGTTTTAAATGTAATGTATTTCCTTAATTTTACAAATCATACTACAGAGCATTTATGAATCTACTTCTAAATGCAATATTACCTTAAATAATTTAAATCAAATTACATTTGTCAACTAAACCAACAAGGTACCTCTTTAATGATACATTATCCTTGATTTTTCAATTGTGTTTGTTCCCTTGTTTGTGGACTCCGAAATCAGTATTCTGAAATTGATCTCCCTGCCATTATAATGAATTAATGATGCCCTACCAGGTTTCCAACGGAAGACAAAGATTTTTTTCTCTTTATTTCCATTTTATCTGACACCAATGGTACTGATAGCACTGTGTAAACATGTGCTTCAACACAAATCCAGATTATCATGGAAAAAAATACAAAAAACAAACACAAAAGCCTCTTGACAATTAGAAATGCTGTAGCTAAAATATTCTGATCATTATCTTGATCGTGAGATTTATAAAAACTTCTCAGCTACATCAGCTCACATGAAAAAGCTCTTCTGCCCACGACCCCAGCATTACTGCAGGTCATGGACAGCACACCCAACAACACCTGTCAACAATACCCATCAACATCCCTTCAAGCTCCACCAACCTCAGATTACCCTTTTACTATATGGAAGAGCCAAGGAATTGCCAAATCCAGAGGGGGACTCAAGGCAGAAAGTGACAAAAGCTTTTGTAATCTCTGTGGTTGTCCAGTGAGTGGGCCCGTTAATGTGGCTGAAGTTGAACTGTGAAGGTTGGGCTCAGCTGCTCCTTGCTCACATCAGCTCTCCTGCTCTTTGCTTGTGAACACTTGTCTCAATGTGTTCATCTGCTGGTCACACCCAACAACCATTTTCCCAGTCTGGGAACTCACACTGGATTTACTTGGGACCTATACATGGCTCTGGAGTTACACCTTCCTCATTTCCCTTGTTCCTCCTCAAACATGCAAAGACCTCAAGTAAGTTTGGGGACTTATATAACGGTACAAGTAGAGAAGAATCACTTTTTACCAAGCCAGACCTCTATGTTATGCTCCGGTGATATCAAAAGCCAAGAAGTCTCGTGTGAGGGATGCTCCCATCACGAGAAGGCACTGAGCAGTACACAGGAGGAACATCAGCAGAAAGGCACCAGAGTACAAGTTGTGATACAGTGTATTGTTGTAATCCCCATAAAAAGACCCCAGGCTTCTCTAGTTTCTGCTTACATATCTTCACTGACTCCTTACAGATCCCTCGCTTTCTACACAACACTTACTTCAAGAAGACATCATTGTTTACAGCATCTTCACTGTCTGCTGGGTAAAAATATCTTCTCATCCAAACTCTGATACCAAAACTGCCAAACCACTTTTGCTTATAGTATGAAATTTTTCTTGAATCTCTATGTTCAGCAATTTGTGACTCTCTCTGTTTGGTTGGGTACCCTTCAGAGATTAAGCATCTTCCAATAATAACCCAGTATTGGTATTCGTATATTCAAAAGAACATACAACCAACCAAGAGCTCAGAGACCCTCAGGGATAAAGACCATCTAATTAAAGCAGAGCAACTATCTTCATTCATTCATTCATATGGCTGAAACGTACAGTACGCCAAGAGAAATTCTTAAAGGTCAGTAGGGAGCAACAGAAAAGCTTTAAGAAACCAATATTAGTCTCAGTTTTTCCAAATTTTGTACTCATAGAATTTATTTTTAAATTTTAAAGTGAACAAGAAAAGAGAATGTTAGAAGCAAATGTTAATTTTATTATACTTGTAGATAATTCTTAATGCAAAGATTTTGGTTTTCAGCAACCTAAATGTTTCCATTTGATAGGCAAAAAAAGCATAAGCAGCAATAATACTTGTAATAAACTCTAAAATATTGCTAGTGATTATTTCTTGTAATCACACAAGATCAAGGTTTCAGCCTGGTGTTCTGTAAGCCTTTCTTCTGAATGTCTAAAATCTTGCAAGCAAAGTATTTTTATTTTGCATTATATTATATATTGATGTTCTTTCAAAAAAATACTTTAAAGATTTTTTTCTTGAAAATGACTTTTCATACATCCCAAATTAAATAAGATAAGGAAACGGAAGTGGCAGTCTGAGCACAGGAGCTCTTGGAAGGAAGGAAAAGGCCTGTTGGGAAGGTCTGAAGACGCCAAAATTGCTCATGAGAGAGTAAACAAATTGAAATGTAAAGATTCAAGGGAGGCCATATTTTCCTGTGGTGATCCTGGATCAGATATCAATAAGATACAACCCCTATAATACTTTCTTGTATAATTGCATCCATTTGGACAAAAGTCCAAAACAAACAAACAAAACCCCACCAGTATGAAACGTGCAGAGATCAAAGTTTCTGCCTAAAGCCTTTGCCTCCCATTTCTAACTGAGAGCTTCAACAGAAATACACACACAAAGATGAAATATCATTTGGTGAAAGGGTGGATCTGGCCACCAAGAAAGTAAAATGCAATAGAAATATGCATCCAGAAGTGGGCAGCTGAGTGACAGAGTGATGGAGTGGGAATTTACCAGAGAGATAACTTTTGAAAAGTGTGCTGACCGCAAAGACAGTTTAAATTCTGAACAAGGAAAAGGTTTTCCATGGGTTTCATGGAATCCTTGTAGATGTTATTAAACATAATTGCATCAAAGAAAAATCTGACCCCATTATCCATTTCTACTCAAAATATTACCAAGCCATTCCCATCAAAAGGAATGTTACATAACACAGAGGAAATTGTATATTTTTATACCACAGTCTCGGAAACTGATTTAAATTATAAAGAAAGTTCAAACAAATATTGGGTTACTTCGCTAATTTTCTTTTCTTTTTTTTTCTCCTTCCTTTAAAAAGAAATAATCAAGATTTTCAAATATCTACGGAATTTGATTCATAGACATGGGTGCCACTCTATTGGCTTCAGATAACAGTGGAGGAATTTAAATTATTTTGTTTTCAGTATCTTGATTTTTTTCTTCACTTTTCTTCTGATTCAAGAGCATGGAACTGTTCTCAGCCCAACAGTTGTGTAATTTTTCTGAAGAACTCAAGGCTCCAGGTTAATGATTGATTAGGTTTTTATAAAAGAACTATAATTGCTTAGAATTAAAATTTATCTTACAGTTTTTGAAACAGCAGAAAAAATCAGCAAAATGTATTGCCATGTGTAGAGGGAGTGGGAGTGGGAGAGATACTATCTCTTTTCATATAAAAACAAATATATGCAGAAGGGGAGAATATGAACATGAATTTCTTTACTTTAAAGGATTTCCAAATTCTCTTGCTTAACTGATATTCTCCTAAAGTGGCTTATACTGCAGGGATAGATTAAAATATCATTGCTGATATGCTGCTGTAGGAAAACTGCAAGTTTGGACATGCATAGCCATATTTTATGATGGAACAAGAATGTGACTTATCACCAAGCCAGTTAACTTGGCTAGCTGAAGTAAGTTCTGAAATCAAGGTAAGGACATTACCAAGATCATATTTAAAATGCTTTGCTAAAACACTACCTACTAAATGCAGGGATATTTTGCACCTGCAGTTTGCCGCAGGTTTTACTTGATTTTATTTATTTTTTATAATCTACTTATTACATTTTTAGCAGCAATAAACTGTTCAAACAAAGCTAGTCCATAAATTATAGAGGCCTTGGGAGAAACACCGAACAGAATCACGACTTAGAAAAAAACCCAGAAAAACCCCAAAAAACCCTTAGAATTCCATAACTAATAGACTAACTAATGACAGAATAATACATGCTTCATCCTTGTCTTAACCTTGATCTGTAACAAATGGCTGCACTTTTAAAGTAGTTTTATCAGCAGAATTAGAGATTAACACAAAAGGAAACAATTATGTACTGCAAAAAAGGTACATCCTTTTTTTATTTCTTTGTGGTCAATTTGCTTTTTAAGCCCCAGCATCTTGATCATTGCTGTTAGATGAATCAGCTTTCCTCTTAACTAGAGGTGCAGAGCCATCATCTAATGAAAACACTCTGCATTTTATGACTCCCCAGACTGTAGTTCTGCATATTAAAATGGAATTTCAATCTCAGCATAAGAAATAAAACCAAATCTAGCATCTGTGGTTTGAACAGAACAGACAAAAATGCTGCTCATTTAATTTTAACAGTATTTTTTAATGTTAGACAGTATAAAAAGAGGCTCTGGATGCAATTAAAAAATACCTATAAATTAGAAATAAATTTTTAGAAAACAGCACAATTGTTTGGTACATGGAATAGTTTCATTAAACATACAAATTTGATGGCAAAGAGTTTCATGTCCTTTTTAAAAGTAACAGAACTCCTATTATACCACCTATTGCATATTGCTTTCATCTGTTCAATAAAGACTAGATTTAAGGTGAATGGGCTTGTCTCATTAATCTCTTTAGGTTTCTTAAAACTTTTCAGTGAAAAAAAAAACCCAGATTTTGTTTAGTATCCCTCAACAGCACCTTAGCATTTTTAAAGCTGTGAAAGGAACCAATACAGTCTGCCCGGAAGAACTGACGATGATGGGATTTTAGGGGACAACTTATTTCATTCCATTCACTGGAAACATCTTTAACACTGTGATACATGAAAAGAAACATTTAATACTAGTGCTAAGGCAAAACAGCATGATAAAGGTTCCATGCATATAGGCTACTGCATTTGCACTATATTATTGTTTATCTGAAGTGGCTTTCCCCTCTCCCCTATAAATAGAAAATAATTACATTATTTTTTTCCCCTTCCCTTGCTCCTTCCTCTTCCCTTTGCCCCCCACCTTCCTCTTCCTCTTCCCTCCCCTTCCTTCCTTTCTGTTCCCTTCTCCTTTACTAGTGTGTTTAGCAGAGCTGTGAAAAGGTAACTGTGATTTTGAGGTTTACAAAGGTCCATGGTCTTTGGATATGTTAATGTGCATGCTTCCCCGTGCTGCTGAACTCAGCTCTATAAGGGACAAACAATGTCACTGTTAGTTTGCTGTCACACTTGATTTTTGCTAATAATGTTTTCCCATATAAATTTTTCCATAGAAAACCAGGGAATTTAGTAACAGAAGAGTAAGAAAATGGTGCTACAAAGCATTAGAACAAATCTTGCTTTTTAAATTTTTTGTTTTCTTTAATTACTCCTCTTTTTAAGAATAGCTACATAGCAATAGGGGTATTTTCTGTAACAATACCCAGTGTTGCAAGAAACAGATGGATCTCTAGTCATAAATGGTAAACTTTGTCTAGAGCACAGGAAAAATGCACATAAGGCAGTCCATATTCTAGTAAGCTAAAATGTCCAATATCTAAGAAGCATGTAAACTCATTAATGAAAATTCTGAGTGCCCTAAAAGTTTAAATTAATATTAACTATTTGTTGTTACACAGTATAACTATATTTAGGCATAAAACCACAACAACAGCGACAATAATAATTAAAAAAAAAAAAAAAAAGAGCAAAGCATTCCCTTAGAGATAACATTTAGTGAATTATCTGGTTTTGTACAACAAGGTTAAATGTTAAGTGCATTCCTACTCCATTGACTCATTTTTCTCTTACTGCCTTCTGTCACAATGTATGAGATTCTACTTCACCCTTTATATTTTGCAGTGATATTCCTTGTTAATCCAATGCAAGGTTAACATTCTGCCAAGGAACATTACAAAATCAGATCCTATCTTTGTTAGCTAGAGCTAAGGTTACATCAGTGATCCTTGAGGTCCCTTTCAACCTGGTATTCTATGAATCTAGGATAGAACTATAGAGTTAAATTTGTTATGATATAAAAGGTTTCATGATGTGGTGAAAGCCCTTCCCTGCTAGATGTAGATTTAGTAATTTCAGTTGGATGTATAATTTGAGAACATAAACTTCTAAACAAATATAAATGATGAAGTAATCTCTGAAAGGAAGGAAAGAGAAGAGGGACTAAAAAAGCCTAGAGCTATTATTACAGATAACTGAACACATTAAAAGTATGCTCCTTCATATTTCTCCCTATATTCCTGAGTAGTTTTTTAGCTTAGGAAAATTAAGGACTAGCTCAGATCAGACTTACTCTACAGCTTCCCTTTCTGTCCTTATTGATTTTGCTCATGGAAAACCTAAGCAGTGAACTAGTGGAATTAATACAACATTTGCTCATGCACCATTGCTCATTTCTGGTACCTTTATAATGAAGATTGCATTGACATATACAGAGAGTCAAGCCCACCTTTGCTCATCCAGACTACAGCATGTAACATGGACACACATCTAGCCATTTCTACTATAAGCAGGGGAAAGACTGGGAGGCACAGTGCTCTATGAGAATGTCACTCATCTCAGGGAAAACCAGCATTATTATCTCTTGTACTAGAGGATTACCTGGGAGCTTCCTCAATGCAAAAGACCCTAGCTCAACTAAAAGCCAAGTAAGATTAAACCCTGTAGAGGTTCTCTTAGGTAGGCAGAAGTTGGGGGAAAGTTCCTTCTGTAAGGAAATGGAGGGAAAGATTAACTTATTAGAAAGCAGAACAATTTTATTCCTATTATTGTTCTGCTTATTAGAAAGCAGAACAATAACAGGAATAAAATTCTGAAGAATTCAGTGCAAATTACTAGGTAAGAAAAGATATTTGAATAGAAAGTAGGTCAGAACTAAAGCAGTTTAGATGGCACTTAGCAGCACTTCTTTGTGCTTTTTTGATATAGAAAACCAAAATGTTAACCTAAACTGTGACAACCTTCCTATAAATGATGGGACATCTCTTAACTAGATACAAGGATGGGAATAAAATAATATCCATTAATCCATCTTCTTTTGAGCAAAATCCCAACAGTAAAGTTTGATTTGTGCAGTGAACACCCCTTCAAGGAGTTTTACAAAGTGACAGCACCAGAGTTTCTCAGATTTAATAAAACCTATTATATACTAAGGAACAAGATCGATCCAGAGAAGCTACAAAAACACATTAGCAATTACTTCAAGTATCAGTCAGTGATCCTGACTAGTCAATATGAGGCACTTTTAAACACTGTGGACTTTTAAATTAGCTGCTGTTATGTTATACCTGAGCTTGATGATGCATATCAATTGACTGCATCAGTACTTAAGTACTGCCCATCATCTGACAGAAGAGTGTGTTCCTGCACTTGGGGCAACAACCCCAAGCAGCACTACAGACTTGGGGAAGAGTGCTTGGAAAGCTGTCCAGCAGGAAACAATCTGGGGGTGCTGGTCGACAGCAGCTGAACACGAGCCAGCAGTTTGCCCAGGTGGCCAAGAAGGCTAATGGCATCCTGGCCTGGATCAGCAATAGTGTGGCCAGCAGGACCAGGGCAGTGATCCTTCCTCTGTCCTCCATGCTGGTGAGGCCGCAACCTGAATCCTGTGTTCAGTTTTGGGCCCTTCAGTTAAAGAAAGACTATGAGGTGCTGGAGACACTATTTTCATACACACACGCTGTAAAGCCCCATACTTGCTCAGTGTGTTCCTTAAAGGGGATTAGGTTTTTTATACCCTGAAGGAGCACAAGGGAGAAATGCAGCAAAATTCTACTGGCAAGCTTTAGAAAATAAGGAAACTTGGCAAATTTTAAGGGCAAAATTCAATCAAAATAAAGCATTTCACAGAGCATTGATTTAGCAAATTCTAACCCATCCAATCTTAAGTTACCCAGATTCTGAGAAGAGGAAATTAGGAGAAGAAAAGAGAGAGAGAGACAAAAAGAGAGAGAGAAAGAGAGAGAGAAAGAAAAAATGTTGTTCCTGCCTTGGTTCCAGCGTGGTCTTAGTTGCTATAGATCCAAGACCATAGGGGATATGACACATGCATTACTCATGTTGTTGATTTTATCTACTCTGGTCTCCTGTAGCCCCCTCCTCCCTCCCCCGGTGGGGTTCTGGTCTGACAGCTATTCTAGAGCTGGATTAGGGCCTCCAGGGGTGGGAGATGTGGAGCAGAGCACTGTCCATCCCACTTCTGCAGAACTTGCTCTGCCCCCGCCCCCACACACACTTTAGCTGTTTTGAGCCATTAATCATTTTCTCCAGTCCCTCTGTGACACACACACAAAATATTTTCCATATCCAAAAAATTGCATTACCTTTATTTAGCAGCAGTAGATGTTGCTGTCTACGCAGATGATCTGTGGATAATTTAAACCCAGAGGGTTTTGTCTTCATAACAGTCTTCAGGGATCCCCAAATCCCTACCATGCCTTGTTCTTTTGGTCCTGTTTCCCAGATCCCCCGTAAGTCTCTGATATTGAAGTAGTTATCTGAGGCTAAAAGCTTTATACAGGAAAATATTACTTCTTGTAATATATTTTTCTTTATCATGCTCACACTCATATACAACACAGTGTTGTATGCAAACACAGCAGAACTTCACAAAGGATCCTTGAATCGAGCTATTCTAGAGTACAGCTATCAGAAAGAATACAGGTATTCATCTACTTTTTTAACTTTACATTTGGAAATTATTAAAATTGTTGTCTTCTCCTGGGGAAAATCCTATCTGCACAAAGTTTTCTAGTGCTACTCCTCTATGAAGAACAAAGAACTTTTTGACTGCTAGCATGATATTGAGGCTTAGGCTAACAGAATACTACTGCATGGTGTAATGGCAATTTAACTAGCCTTTCCACAAAGCTGTCTTACAAGATCATTTGTGCAGAAGAAGCACAAATGAAGTTCTTGGTGAATATTTCACATAAGTGTGTTACAACACTGCAGTGGCTCTACATTCAGTAACACAGTCTCACAGGAACTTGTGTTTTGGCTACTGCTCAAGCTACTGCTTTTTAATTGGAGAAATAGAAGCATGGCCCAAAGAACTCTGAAAGGTGGTCTTGCAATGCAGTTTAGTGAAGGATTTCTTAAAGCAAAGGATGTCACTTTGACATTGTACTTTAATTTTAAAAGTCAAAAGACCTTGCACAATGAGTAAAAATGAAGCAAAATCCACATCCTGTGGGCACAAACACGGGCAGTTCTCCTTGCCTAGGGTGATGCCTCGGTCTGTACTTCAACTTGGTCAGAAAGGCAGTTTCAGACAAAGATTTTTAAAGGCCAGGAATAACCTTAGGTCTTCTATTCTGACCTTAAGTAAAACTAAGCACAGAAATGTACACACACACATACACAAAACAAAACACACACAAAACATAAACTTTCATATATTACTTCACCAATTTTTCAAAGTGCCTGGCAATAAGAAAGAATAAGAAACATCATCTACATGCCCAGGCTATCTACAAGATATGTATTGTGTTTTGTTACTCCTCTCTTATATATAAATGCACTGTTCACATTCGCATGCTTATTTCTCACAAAACTTTCCAGGGTATCTCTGTCTGAAACATATATATTTGTCAATTGATTCACACTCTCCTGGATCTCAAAATCTTGGTTATTCATCTCTTATGAATGAAAGTAAGAAAAGAAACTTGTGTATCTTTCTAAAAAAACCAGATTATTTCTCAAAGCCAGTTTCTCTCCAGAATCAGAACCCTTCCCAACAATCTTCAGTCTAGTTGTTCCAAGAGTGTGAGCCTCAAGGACTTGCACTCTTGCTCAGAGTTGGTATTGGCTGGTACTGGCCCTGCTGTCTAACCCACACCTGTTCTACCAAACTATTCAAGTTTTAGGAGCAGGAAGAAGAATATGAAGCAGAATAAGGGTTTCATTTTTGCTGCATTCTCCCATAGTTTTTTTTAACTATCAATTTCTTATACCTGTTTTAAGACTCAGTGGAGATTTTCTTTCCTTTGTTTATCAGCACTGAACTCAACCAATATGAAATTTCTTATATCCACTTATAAAAGTAGGCTCAGATGCTGACATATCTTATGAATGAACAGTACAGCCATCCACAAGCAATACAGTTTCCTGGCAACTCCCAGCAATTTCTTGATGGACGTGATTTATCCACACGCTAGAGGTGATGCTTTTTTGGACCTGTAACTCACAAACAAGTAAGAAGTGCTGAAAGATATGAAGATCAAGGGCAGCTCTGGCTGGAGTGACCATCAGACTGTGAAGCTGAAGGTCCTAAGAGAATTTAACAAAACAGAATTATGACTATGGTCTTCAGAATTGATGATTTTTGCCTTTTCGGGGCTTTCCAATTTCTACTGGAGTTTGAAGGAAGGTAATTTCTACTGGAGTTTGAAGTACCCCCAAGAGGGAGGATTGTGATAGAGAGAACTTAAGCCAGTTAAACTTGCAGAAGCCTGTAGAACCAGAAAGGAAAAAGGCAAACAGTTCACTCACCTTAAAAAAAGATGATGAGAGGATGGAATAAAGCAACTCACAGGCCATTGTTTGCTGGAAGGAGAAGGAGAAAATTCTCTTAGAAGCCATTTTTAAAGACAGAAGGGGCAAGGAGGTAACCGGAAGAGCCAGCATGAGTTTACCGTAGGCAAATCCTGCCCAGCCTACCTGATTCCTTTCTGGGATGAGGTAACCAGCACAAGGAGGGAGTAGTGGGTGCTGTATACATTAATTTGAACAAAATGTTTAATACAGTGTCCTGTAGTTCTCATCGGTTCAGTAAGACGGGGAAGTGGATAGTAAAACAGTTGGAAAATTGTGATGAGTGCTGGGCTACTCAAGCACTACAATTAGTGGCTACTACCACTGATGCAAACAGCAGCTCTGCAGAAATGTCCTGGGGCACTGAGGGGCAGCAGTTTGCCAGAAGGCAGCACTGCTCCTGGGTAGCAAAGCTGCTGCAGAACCACATCCAGATCTCCAACACCACAAGGGCAGTAACAGGGACAGGTACCAATCCTACCCTGATCCTTGGCATTGGTGAGACCACACCAAGAGTGCAGGGTCCAGGCCTGGGCTCCCTCCAGGCACAGGGCAGATCCTGACATATAGGAACAAGTCCAGTGTAAGGTGCCTTCAATGGTCAGGGCTGGAGCCTTGGATGGATAAAGGGAATCAAATGCCGCTGGGCTAATTGATTATGGGGAAGAGGAGGGTAAGAGGAGATCTCATGGCTTTCTGATACCACCTGGTAGGAAAAGGCAGAGCAGATGTATGGTGACATGAAGGAACATCAGGCAAAAATAGGAACTTGGAAAGCTGATAAGGTAAACAAAAAGTACCATGAGGGTTGCTAAATACGGACCAGGTTGTCCAGAGAGTTTATGGGATGTACCACACTGGAGGTGTTTAAGACTCAACCAGACATATCCCTGTTTTGAGCAGAGCTTTGGAGTTGGTGACCTCCAGAGGTCTTTGCCACCCTGAATTGTTCTAGGTGTGTCATGTGAAAAGGGGAGATTTCCTCAACCCTTAGTGTGGGGAATTTTCCTTGATCCTTAGTGTTTGTCTCTCAGTGTCCTAGGAAAGCCAAGACCCTTGTGCCTGACCAACAAGTCTGTCAGTGTCCCTTAAGATGACCCATCACTGAACAGTCTTGCTAGATCGGAGGGTGATTTGACCACCCTTTTCAGGGAACTACACCAATAGCTAAGGGACACCCTTCAGTGGGTCTTCTCACTTTATTCAAGTGTGTTACTCTCTGCCAGTGACTGCTAGAGCCTGGGAAGGACCACCACTAACTGTTTATGGAATAACACTCTTTATTAATGTAAAAGTGTGACAGGTTAAGGATCGAAGATTGCTGGTAATAGTACCTGACTGTAAAAACATATTTAAAGCAATTCACAGACAAGTTTTAATTCCCAATAAAAACATTCAGCCCACGTAGAGTATAATTCTTACCCAATAGGTGTCCCTGTGGGGGAGAAGACAGGTTCAACCCATTGACTGATCCCAGCAGTTACAATGGAGTCTTCCCTAACTTTTTCCCTCACTCTCAACTTATTTTCATACTATTTCTTTATATTTAGGTTGAGCTTGAAGGACTTTATCATAAATACCTTTGTTGCTGATTGACGTAAAATTCTCTTGCTTTGCTTTTCAAGATACAGCCAAAAGAATATAGAGAACCTGCCTGGTGGGAGTGGTCGTACCTTGGATGTGGGTAGCTCTGGGATGGAGGTGTGTGTTAATATTACAATTAGGTTTTGATGAACCAAGTTCACCCAAGGAGAGAGATTTCACCACAGTTGCTGGCTCAGCAGCAGAACATCTTCTACTGTCACCCTTGGTTGGCAGGTGCTATGTGGTTTATCAGCTGCAAAATACCATTAAGTTCCCCTCCCTGCAAGGATTTCCACAGAGCCTGGCCATATGCCTCTGCTCCACTCTACCCTCCATTCCATCCCACTTAGCAGCTGCTTTGTAAGGGGAATCATCATGGAGTTGCCAATTGCATTCCATACAGGGAGTAGCAGCTGCATTTTACCTTAGAATTTTCATACTGTTATAACCTCTGTTACAATGTGAATATAGGTTCTCTCTTTCCTCTAATTTTTACCCCCAGCCATCCTCCCACAATGTGATTCAGTGGGTTTAAATATTTGGGCTACATGCATTCAGACAGCATATTTAAATATTCCCTGCAATGCCCTTATTATTTTGTTAATTTTTATTACAGCTCATAGTGTTCGTGGTTTTACAAGGAAGATCTAATTTGCACTTGTTTGGTTTCCTTAGAACATATCATGGAGCTCTTGTAATAACATGAATAGAAATCTTTATAATTTAAACCATAAGTTCTTTCCAATATATGATTCCTTCATCAATTAGACCTCAAGTTGCTTCCTTGGCAGGCTGTGTGTCATGTGTGTCAGAAACTATTGACCTATTAGGAGAATTCCTTTTTCCTTTTCCTTTCAGTGAGAAAAGAGATTAAGAGATCAATCAGTGCCATGAAAGTGAGTCTGAAAGAAAAATAGGAAAGGTTTGGCACAATGGCACATTCACAATCACATTATACAATTAACTACAATGGAAATTTCTTTTCTTTTTGTAATATGATAAAAATCTACCTCATGGGATATAGTGCTTTCGGAAAGCTTCATAAAAGAGTTTGGTGAAATAAACACTTGAAGAAAAGTACAAAGATCAGGGTTTACAGAGCCATTGTGCTGTCTACTCTCTTATATGGATCTGAATCATGGGTCATCTACCGCCACCACCTGCGACTCCTAGAGCGCTTCCACCAACGCTGTCTCCGTACAATCCTAAACATCCACTGGTCAGATTATGTGACCAATACATCTGTTCTAGAACAAGCAGCAGTCACAAGTATTGAGGTCATGTTACTGAGAACACAGCTGTGCTGGGCAGGGCATGTCTCCAGAATGAAGGACCAACCACTACCTCCCTATTTTCTTGCTTTATGGTGAACTTGCCACCGGCTGCCGCAAGAGAGGAGCCCTGAAGAGATACAAGGACTCCCTGAAACAACATCTCAGCCTTGGCCACATTGATCATCACAACCGGTCTACTCTGGCCTCAAATCAGGAGGTCTGGAGACACACCATCTTTAATGCTGCTCATGCTTTTGAGAAAGCACGTAGGATCACTCTTGAGGAGAAAAGACAACACAGAAAGAATTGTGCCTTGCAGAATATACCACCTAAGGAGTCTTTCTGCTGTGCCTTTTGCAACCGGACGTGTCTATCTTGTATTGGCCTTTTTAGCCACCAGTACACTTGTGACAAATGTGGGTAGAGCCCTTCCCAAATCTTCGTTCGCGAAGCCCAGCCATGAGAGATGAGTGACCTCATGGGACGGCGTCCCAAATTTAGGAATTTAATGTAAAACTGCCTTTAAATTTAACAGTTTTGAATTTTCAGGTTCATTTTTTTTACTCTTATTTTGCTTTGGTGTGGTATATAAGTTTTTTAAAAAATCTTTATATATATTTAGAGCTTTAAAATCATCAGAAACTGCCTCCTAAGTGAATCTTAGTGTGTGACAGTTCCTATTTGCAAATTAAAATGACAAAGTTCTAACCTTTTGTTACTCAAAATCATGCCCATGTTGTGGAATATGTTGTTATAGAAATCAAAAGTGGGACATGGAGATGGGTTGCCAAAATGATAATTTAAAAATATAACTTTTGTTTCCCACTCAAATAGCCCAGATGGGACAGGGTTGCAGCACCATTCCCTCCAAACCACTTATCCATAGAATGCTGAGTTTACAGATATTTTAAAATGTTACCATGTGAATAATACTCCTGTGTACATATTCTAAGTTTAGGTGCACTTACCATATGGCGTTCCTGCATTTCCGTTTTTGGGGGTTTTTTTACATACAATGCATGTTTTTTTGTCAGTCTCTCCCCATTGAATTCTGTTCATAATTCCGTCACTTCACGTAATCACATCTTCTGCATATTTTCCTGCTGACGAAACTGAGTTCTCAGGGGTGCAACATCTGAGGCAGGAGAGGAAGGTTTTACTTTTCTCTGTCCATGTTCAAGAGTGCTAACGTTATTCTGTGAGTTTCTTAGCAAAGAAACTAAGGATTTACAGTACTCCATCTTTCTTGGTTGAGGGGTTCTTCAAGGCTTTCAAGAGCTGACTTTGAAAACGATCGTGTTCTTTTAATGCATTCCATTTTAGAAGAGAGTTTACCTGTTTTCTCATCCTGATGTAGATACTATTAAAAGGAGTTTCCATGGATACTGACATCAATAGGAAATTAAAGACGTCTGTCCTCCTTTCTGACCCACAGGAGTTCCTCCCTGTTGCTATGGCAAAGCTTAAAGATGTCACTGCTATTGTTTTGCATAATCTGATTTAAAATCTACGGTCTGGGCAAACATTTTTTAGGGATTGGTAGACACTTCTGGGTAGAACAAGAAAAAAAGTTGTGACTGATTACAGTCATAAGTTTTATCAAATTTTAGAATAATTTTTAAAAAGAATGGATTATTTTACTAAACAGATTTTTTTATGGGTCTATATCAAAGCCATAAGTAGAATGTTCAAAATCTCAGCATTTTTTGAAGTTCTCTTATAATTACTAATTAATTAGAATCAAATGTTGTTATTTTACACCAGCTATCCCACACATATAAAAGTAATTTTCACATTACAAGCCAGCAAATAACTACATTTCAGAATTTGCTCATTTTGGACCTGGATCAAAGATCAGGTAAGAGGAGCTACCTCAGCTCATCTAAACAGCATGTACAAACTCAACTTAGATATTAATGATAAACAGATACGAGTACTTTCACAATGTAATACCAAATACTCACTGTTGGTGTTATATAGCCTTTATTTTATTCATTTTATTCTTTGACCAAGAAGGTTTTCAGAAATGTTCCTACATTTAATAAAAAATTCAATGAGAAAAAATTAAACACTTTTCCCACTTTCTCCAATACACACATAAAAAAATAAAACAACGCACTCCCCTTGAGATCCACAAAACTTTTAAGTGGCTTAGACAGGAGTTCTCTAGCAGTTAGGATTTACTGCTTGTGTCCCAACACTTGGAGATGGATATAGGATGGTCTTCCAAAAAGAAAAGATTGAAAATCAGTAGAAGAAATAACCGTAGGGGCACACCAGTCTGAAAAAGGGTCTGACCTCCCCAGTAAGGCATTATTTTTATCATTTCATGTCACCTGGATTAGTCTGTTTGTTCGAATCTTCTGTGTGTATGTTTTATTGTTTTATTTCCCATCCTGGTCAAAAAGAACACATTTATTGTTTAGTAAGCAGAATTAGGGTGGCTGCAGTTTACATAGTCAATAGCAGTCAAACACTAAGGTCAGTGTCTATCACATCTTGGAAAAATTGGGGTTAGAGCAGGTGAAATTATCGTTCAGTTTTGGTTTTATGGCTCTAATAGAAAGCCACAGAGTCCCTGACCCCTGCTGCCACTCATGTCTTGCTCTAATAGCAATATACGACCTTTGACGCTCAATTAAAACAGGAAATAAGGCAAAGAAGGGGTCAGTATGCATGTAGGGCCAATATGAGCTTTTGCAACAAAAGGTTCTAAAGAGCTTTCAGAGAGGGAGGAAGGAGGCAAGAAGGGAGGGCAGGAGGGACAGAGAAAAGGAGGGCAGACAAGGGAAAACAAAACAGGAAGGGAGGAAGGGGTAAAGGGGAGGCAGAAAGAAAAGAAAGCCATTCTGCATTTGTATATTGGGTGACCTTAAGTCCTTAGGTGTATTAAAGTATCCTACTGCATGGCAGCTTACACACACACTGTCTCTTCTAAAAACACAGGTCTGTCTTTCTGACTGCTAAAGTGGGATAAGGTTGATGCACTGGGTGTTAGAATTTAATAAACAGCTTTTTTCTTTAACTATTTTTGCTATATAAATGAGAAATAAATTACTTCTCTTCATCTAGTACCTGTGTGTGTGGGGAAAGCAGGGAAAGAGTCACTCAAGTTTGAAAGCTAACCCCATTGCAAGCAAAATAGGATCATCTAAGAGAAATGCTTTGGAGATTAGTCCGATACCTGTCACCAGATCTTAGAGAAAAGGAGGTCCTATTGTTTTTACTTGAGGGAATATATTTAACCTAAGAATGAAAGTGCTTTAACTATCCCCAGTCTAACTCTCCATTTCTATCATAGGCTGCATACTATCATAGGCTACATACTCTTATGGATTTTTAAGGCTATATGAATGTACAGGAACAACATAATTTTACTTACAGCAAGACACAGAAGGTGACCTCACTAATCTCAACATCAAGTCACCAAATTCAGACTGAATTACAATGGCAGTTTCAGAAAGCTATTCAGGCTTACTTGAAGTCAAGGAACACCTGGCATGAGTCTAACTAAACTTTTTGCAGGGGTTAATAAGTCTTGTTGTTAGAAATGCATACACATTTCCTATTTGAAATTTTCTAAGCTTAAGTTTTAAATTGCTGGATTGAATTGCCATTTAAAAATAATAATAAAATAATATAAAACTTTTATAAAACAAATTAAAATAATAAATTATTTTACTGTTTGCTGAATAAGAAATCACAGGAAAAAAATCAGTTTGGCATTGAAAAAAAAAAATTTTTGCTTTCCCTTAAAAAATGTTTAAATTGAAAACACATTAATTTTTGGAAACATTGGAGATCTTTTAAAAACTCTTTGACAGTGAAACATAGGCAAATTTTTATCCACCCCCAAATTTTGCAAGAAAGAAAAGTAAATTGAAACAAATATTTGAATTTTTAAGAAAGAGATGAGGTTTCACTGGAAGGAATCAACAGTTCCAGATAAGCTTTTTGGGTGAAAGTAGATATTTTTATAATCAAAAAATATTACCACATGTCTTCCCAGCATTCTTTCTTAGAGATGAGAGCTGTATATTGCCAGAAAGCTGTTTTTTTCACTAACCAAGGCAGCAAAGCTCTAGAAGCATTACCAAAGACTATTTCAGAGGAGCTAGAAACTGCATTTTCAGATTATAAGCAACAGCACATGATAGTTAGGACTTACTGTAGTGAGACAGAATAACATGCAAGCAACTGGTGGCAAATAACCAGAAACTAAGGAAAAATTTCTCCCACAATTAAGACAGATTGGAACTGCTCTTCTGTTCATTCTGGAATTCCCATTAGCATTTTGCAAAGGCATCCAGGAAGGATGATGCAATGCAATTTCCCCAGAGGCCTGGAATTACATCTGGGCCCACTAATGCATTGCTACCTATTTTACATTTCTTTAACATATTTAGTGGTGACACAGGCAGTGGGATCAACAGCCCCCTCAGAAAGTTTGCTGAATACCAAGTGTGTGGTGCAGTTACAGAATCATAGAATATGCTGAGCTGGAAAGGACCCACAAAGATCATTGAGTCGACACACTGGAGGTAAGGGATGTCATCCAGAGGGACCTTGACAGGACCTTGAGAGGGGGACCTGTGAAACTCTTATGAAGTTCAACAATGTCAAGTGCACCTGGGTCGGGGCAGTTCCAAGCACAAACACAGGTCAGAAAAGGGATCAAGAGCAGCCCCATCGAGAAGGACTTGGAGGTGCTGGTGTATGAAAGGCTGATCAGGCAATGTGCACTTGCAGCCCAGAAAGCCAATTGTATCTGGTGTTGCATCAAAATAGTTGTGGCCAGCAGGTCAAGGGAGGTGATTTTCTCCCTTGACTCCTCTCTTGTGAGACCCCACCTGGAGCACTGCATCCAGCGAAGGGGCCTCCAATATATGATGGATGAGAACCTGCTGAAGTGAGTCCAGAGAAGGGCCATGAAGATGATCAGAGGGCTGGAGCACTTCTCTTATGAAGACAGGCTGAGAGCTGAGGTTGTTCAGCTTGGAGAGGAGAAGGCTCCAAGGAGACTTTATAGCACCTTCCAGTACTTAAAGGGGTCCTATAGGAAACCAGGAGAGGAACTTTTCACAAGGACATGTAGTGATCGGACAAGGGGGAGTGGCTTTAAACTAAAAGAAGCCAAGTTTAGATTCAATGTTAGGAAGAAATTCTTCACTGTGAGGGTGGTGAAGCAGAGATTGTGATTGCCTCATCCCTGGAGCTGTTCAAGGTCAGGCTGGATGGGGCTTTGAGCAAGCTGGTCTAGTTAAAGGTATCCCTGTGCATGGCAGGGGTTTGGAGCTAGATGATTTTTAAGGCCCCTTCCAGCCCAAAACATTCTATGATTCTGTGATTTCCCTATAAACAAAATCTAATTCTGTGGGTGTATAACTAAAGAAAAGAAACAGGAACATCAGATGCATGCTGATTGACACTAAAAATCCATAATTGCTTGACTCTGGGATACACCTTAGGTTTGGAGGCTTCCATAAATTTATCCCAGAGTCCAAACACATATTTCTGTATTTTCCTAGCTCTTTGTGATTTAAAGCATTAGTTTCTAGGGTGTTTTGCAAAAAAAAAGTACCTCTAATCCTAAGTTGCTATTTTTTTAAGGTGATGTCTTCTTCCACACCACAGAAGCTAAATATTTTAAACAATTGTGAAGCTACAAGCTTGTACACAGTCAATACAAAGGGTCACAGCAACCAAGGGGTCAGTTCAATGACTTTTTCATTAATTTTCTTAGCTGCCTCTTTTTCTGCAAACCTATTTTTGTGAAAGATCCTGAGCAGTGACATGGGATCACAGGTTCCAGTAACTTCAAGTAACTTCCTGAGGTCAGCGGAAATTATTTTCCAACCAGTTCAGTTTAAGGGTTAATAGTTTGCATTTTTTGAGTATTCCTTTCTTGTTCTCATTTTTTTTGTTCCTCTCTATTTCCTTCTTTCCCCCTCCTATGAGAGAGGTAAAGCTAGACTCTCTAGCTCCTAGTATTCCTTCCTTGTGGCTGATAGAAAATTATTAGAAATGTTCTGATTTTGGTTGCCACTATAGCTATCCAAAACAGATGAAAGAAGTAAAATATAGTTATTTAGACCAAATAAAATAAATATGTTTAATTTGTCAGAAACCTTTCCTCTGCCACTGAAAAAGGTTGGAATAGAGCTCTGAGCTTCATATGGAAAAAGTTCTCATTCTGCCGTTCAGTGAAATAGAAGGATATACTCTGCAATGACTTTCTAGTTGGTTGGTGTGCTGGTTTTGTCTGGGGTAGAGTTAATTTTCTTCAAAGTGCCTAGTATGGACCTGTGTTTTGTATTTGTGCTGCACACAGGGCTGATGGTATAGAGATGCTTTTGTTATTACTGAGCAGGGCTCCACAGAGCCAAGGCCTTTGCTGCTTTCCATACTGCCAGGGTGGTGAGGAAACTGGGGGTGCATGGGAGGCTGGGAGGAGACACAGCTGGGACAGCTGACTCCAACTGACAAAAGGAATATTCTGTGCGATATGATGTACAAATCATGCTCAATATATAATGTGAGGGGAAAAAGAAGGAAAGGGGGGGACTTTTGGAATCATAGTATTTGTCTTCAAAAGTCCTTGTTATGTGTGATGTGGCTCTGCTCTCCTGGAGATGGTTGACCATCTGTCTGCCCATGGGAAGCAGTGAATTCATTCCTTGTTTTGTTTTGCTTGTGTGCATGACTTTTGCTTTTCCTATTAAACTGTCTTTACCTCAACCCACAAGTTTTCCAGTTTTTACCCTTCCGATTCCCTCCCAAGTCTCACTGGTGGTGGAGTGAGTGAGCAGCTGTGTGGGGCTTGGCTGCTGGCTGGGGCTAAACCACGACACATGGGAACAAATATCTCTACTGAAGACTTGATAGACGATCTGCCTTTTTTTAAGATGGAAAGGAAAGCATTGTGACCAAGCAGAAGTGTGGGGCTTGGTGTCTAGCTGGGGTAAACCAAGACAGTGGCAAGAACAGGAAGAAATAGGGAAGAAAAGCTCACTGACTGCTATATATCTTGAAGACCCCAGGCAAACCAATCTCTTTGGTTTTCAACATGAAGCAGTCTAGTTACTGTTGTTACAACAGAGGGTTCTCCACAGTTGAACTTAATAAATTTAGTCTACTAAATTTAAGTAGAGAGGCCCCCACTGTGGGCCTCTCTACTTCTAATAATCTGCATTACCATATTTTTTGTCTTACTCTATAATGTAAATATACCTGCAGATTCCTGTTTATAGCTAAGAGAGGTGAGAATCTTCCAAATACACTTTTAAGGGCATATATTTTTCCTCTACCTAAGAACTTTTTTAAACAGTCTCTCCCTTGTGACTTCATTAGCTCCCCATTTCCTGTCTTATAGAGACTAAAAAAGTCAAGAGACACCATCTATTCAGCTAGTTTTAAAGAAAACAGTTTTCTTTTGCATGTTTGTTTGTGTGTTTATATTTAGGATTTTTTTCATGGCTTTATTAAATATATGTAAGCCTGAGTTAGTTAGCAGCAATAATGTATCTGCTTATTCAATCAAGTGCCTAGCACCTTCCAAATCTAAAGAACATTTGGAAATGGTTTCTTAGAGATCTTTCACTATAGTTCTCAGACCATGCTCTTCTCTCCTCTTCTGTGACTGACATCAAGCTTGCTAAAGTCCATGCAATCTTTTCCTTTGACTTCTCCCAGTTTTAACTGGGCTGCCAGTGGAAATACTCTCATTTTGCAAGAGGGAACCCAACTATTTCAACAATCTTTAGACTGAATAATACTGGGAAGTATTGCATTTTGTCTAAAGGACAGGCTTCCTTTGAATTTCCATTACTTATTGCAGCTACAGTTAAAATTATTCTGATATGCACTGCTCCATTCTATGTTCAAGAGTGAAAATAGAAGGTAAAACCAGAAATCCTGTCTAACTTTATTCTAATTCTAATGCCTTTGTAGCCCTTAGTAACAGTCATGTTTACAGCTAATAAAAAGGGAGGTATATTATCTATTAATCTTATGTAATGTATAATCCCAATTAGATGTTGTTTTTATGATATATTAGATCATGCATCACCAGAGCCAGCTGCCTCTTCAATGATCCATTGATGTAATACATCATAGTGTGACACATTGATAAATATTACCCAAAACAGACTGGTGTGCATGTGAAAAGCAGTACTGCAAAAATTCAGCAAACAAACTGTGGCCTGGACCTGGATTCTGTACAAATAGAGGAGAGAAACTGCAATCAACCGCCAACATCAAGAACTTAAATAGAATTCTTTCTAAAACAAAACAAATTCTACCTCCAGACAGGACATCAGGCTTTGAATTACTCTGAGTTGCAACTTCTAGCATCAAAGAACCACTTGTGGAATCCTGCTTCACACAGATCAAAACTGAAATCCCAAGTCACCAGTTCAAAGTCAATAAGAGGTACCTATCTGAAATAATTTGGGGGGTTTTACTCACCATGCAGAAATAAAAACATGAAAAAAAACAGAGGAAAGAGTTCTGACACATTGAAGCATTTTGTTTTGACCCTTTCTGACAAAATATTTTGATATTTTATTTTGAAAGGTTTAGAGTTATGCATTGAACGTTAGAACACAAAATGTGACTTTGAACATACATAGGGATTTGTGTGTCTGTGTGTGTATGAAACTTAAATTCTTTTACTGCTTTAAACAGAAAACTTTTTCAGTCAATGACTTTCATGATTATTTTTGCTTCAATTTGCCTTGGACACTTAAGAAGTGAATCAGAAACTTTGCCACAGTCTAATCTCAAAGATCATTTTCTCTAGTTAGTACTGAGCAGAGCAAACTTTTATACAAAAACTGAGAGATGAATGGATGGATGGATGGATATCTATCACAAATACAGCTGTCAAAAATTTTTCCATGAAATTAATCTATTTTCTTTACAAGTACTGCAGCTCACACAATCAAATGAGGAATTACATACTTGGGTGCCTGTTCTGCTTTCACCAAAAGTAATAGCCCAACACTCTCAGCAGATCAAATCAGCTGTCAAGGTGTTGATAATCACCAGCTGCAGTTTACACTGACTGTAGGATCTGGGCCTCATTGTTTTCAACAAGTGCCTCATAAAGCCTTGCAAAGTTTTATGACTTCGAAAGTTTACACTTCATAATTTTTTTGAAGATCTGTACAAAAACATCAAATGATATTAATACACAAATGATAGATTATGGTAATTTTTTTCTGGATTTCTGCTAAAATATAAAACTTGATACAGATGCTAATTACTTCTAAGTAGGAAGAAACATTTTTCGGATACTATTATAAGAAATGCTCAGTTGATCTCAACTCTTAGCCCGAGTGCAGCTAATTCAATTATTTATAATTATCTAAATGATATGGCCAAGCTAATTTCAAAAGACCATTTCACACAGGCAAGCTGCTGTCAAAAGTCATGAACATCCTAGTACTAAGAATGACAGATAAGCAGAGGGTTATTATGAAATTAAAATGAGGCAATTGTGATATTTTCCTGCAATCTGCAAACAGGTTTTAATCAATCCCTGGCAGAAGAATTGGAAGAAGTAAAAACTGTCAAGAAAAAAAAACAGAATTAGGTCTTCAAAACCTCAAATACATGATGGACTTGGGTCAATAGACCTTAACTCTGTAATGTTTGCAGAAGTAAAATCTTTTTTACCAAATTATCCACAAAATAATACACTGGGAATTCAAATTAGGAACATCTATTTGTACTAACAAGAAGACTTCACCTTAGAGATGGAAGTGACATTTCCATCCATTATTACACATTTTCCCCACATTAGTCACCTTTCCATATAAAAACCTGCAAACCTGTGCTTCTAGACTGTTCAAAAAGGTAGCAGTTTTCCTTTCTCTGTCAATATTATTGATTTCAGAAACTGTCTCCGGATGTGAATTATGAGTCACATATGACGTGGAAAGAAAACATCATGACCAAAAGCGTAATTTACCATAACTTTCTATTTTCTGCATTTTTTATGTGTCTTTGTTCGAAATTTGAGAATCCTCTATATACATTTAGTACTCTATCATAATCACAAGGCTGCATGTATTTGCCATGTGAGGATACAAGAACAATGCAAATGATCTTTGGTAAACTTTTGATGCAAAGGGTTTATTTCAGTTTCACATGCACAGGAAAGTAACAGTCAAGAATGGTGGCTACAACTGAGTTTTACACTGAAGTTTGATGTTAGGTCAGTTTCCAAAGAAAAGAAGTGAACTCACAGAGATCTGAGGCATGAGAAACCATTTGCACAGCCTCAAATTTACTGAGCACCACACTTCTGTAGCAATCTCTCAGACTGGTAAAACTTGGCTGGAAATCTTGTGAGAATAGTTTCCCATTTCTGTAAGCCTTCAAACATCCAGGTTCACATTAGAAATAATGAGAACAAAATTTGTGATGAATTTGGGTACATCTGCTTCCTACCAGGATGGAAATATAAAGAAGGTAAAAAATAACACAAAAATTGGGAAAAAAAAAGGTTACAGTAAACTACTTTATATCTCAGAAACTACAGGACTCTAGTCTAGAAGGGAGCAAAGTTGTTTCATCTGTTCTTTCTGAATTTAATTATAAGACAGTTTGACTGTAACAGTATTATAGCATGAACAATATCTAAGCAACCTAAACTGTGCATATGCAGTTGTTAATCAGTAATTTTCCAAACACATTTTGAAATTGTATAGAAAATTCAGAAGCTTATTGGCTTTTGATTTTAATAGGAAAGTTATCCTTCCCACTCAGCCACAGATCAAGCTATCTGTAGTGTAGAATCTTAAATATAATAATCCATATTTCCTTTGTTTCTTTATTTGATTAATATATATTTAACTAAAAACTACATAACATGCTTCCAAAGAAATTTTGGTTCTACAGAGAGCAAAGTTTTAAATCTCACAGTCCTGGTAAGAACAGGATTTCACTTACAAACCCATCCTAAGACAAGGTCACACAATATAGAATTCAAGGGATAAGACAAGACCCTTCAGGATTTTCCTTTATCTGTAGTCACTGATGAAATTGGTCTTTATTTACTGACTATTTTTAAATAAAATCAAGGTATGCTGCTTTCACTAAAAACAGGCAAGAAAGAGCTTCTGTGTAGAAAGGGGTATAAAAGGAACAAAATCAGCTTCTGGAAGTAATTAAAAGATAATATTCACAGAGGAATGGGCCAGTGCCACAAACAATTATCACTTGAGATTATGCAGTCAAAGAGGCAAATTAAAGCACCCTATATAGCTAATGAGAATTCTTAATTGATAATCTTTCAAGCTCTTGGATTAATCATCTGTATTTTCTCCTTAGTTCACCACACATAATCATTAAGTCTGCTACTACTGTACTCACTGAAGAAGAACTGTCTCACACAGAAAAGGGGCTTTGAAGAGAAAAGATACCTGTGTGGCCAGGGAGGAAACTTGCTTTAGCCAATACTGTGAAGAGGGTGAGGCAAAAAAAATAAGCACAAGAATTTGCTTCTGAATCTCTTGGTTACATCTGTGAAAATTAAGGACTAAGTTCCATGCGGTCATTGCAATATAAAGTAGACATCAGTGAGAGAATACATTCAAAGACTTTGCTAGTCACCTCTGTACACTGCATAAAATTACATCTCGCTTTTATAAGGCAAAGGTGTGTCAATACTAAGGGGTCTGGGATCCCTCCACACCCATCTTCTGCTCTTTGCAGCTTTCCAGTTTCTCCTGCCTCATTTGTTCAGTTAATATTCCATTCAGGATTTGCTATTTTAAGCCCACCTATTTTGATAAGAATTTTATCAACTCAGATGCTGCCAACATTAAGAAAATAAAAAGAAATTTTAAAAAAAAAGTGAAGTTAAATTATTTATGGAAAGAAAAGAAAAGTAAAAGAAACCTTTTAACTTGAAGATTGCAAACGCATTTCTTGAATGTCCATAGCAGTCACGTTCACAGACAAGATACCAGACATAAGCCAAGGCACAGTGACAAAGACATTCATGCTTTCTATTAAAAGCATAACCTTTAATGAACAGTAGTAAAGTAAAGCATTTTACTTCTTTCATCCTCATCATGACAAACAATATGCAAAAATTAATAAAACCTTTCAATATTTTCCTGTTAGGTCTTTTAGATCTTATGTTAACCTTGAGGTAGATGGATTCTCACTGAATGATTATGGCTTGGTGGAAATATGTTACTTCACTGAGATGTCAGAAGACACCTCTTCACACCAGGATGAATATTGTATCCATTACCGAAAGAATGGAGATTCAGTGTTAGCCAGACAAAACTATACTAAAGGAAGAGAGAGAGAAGAGAGATAGAAACTCTCAAGAGAAAACCTAAGAAAAAGATAGATCAGAATCAATGGGATTTTGTATTACTCCTGAACTCAGTTTTCCTCTCACACCGCTGTGCATCTTACAAAGTATCATTCCTTAACATTCTCTTATTATCATGTTGCACACCCTATGTTGTCTTAGTTCAAGATCACAGAACCACAGAGTCACAGATTCAGCTAGTCTGGAAAAGATCTCTGAGATCATCAAGAGACCTAACGCACCTTGTCAACCAGACCATGGCACTCAGTGCAACATCTAGTCTTTTCTTAAACATCTTCAGGGACGGTGACTCCACCACCTCCCTGGGCAGCCCATTCCAATGCCAAATCACTCTTTCTGTGAAGAACTTCTTCTTAATGTCCAACCTAAACCTCCCCTGGTGCAGCTTAAGACTTGTCCTATTGCTGGTTGCCTGGGAAAAGAAATCGATCCCCACCTAGATACAACCTCCTTTCAGGTAGTTGTAGAGAGTGATGAGGTTTCCCTTGAGCCTCCTCCTGTGCAGGCTAAACAACCCCAGCTCCCTCAACCTCTTCTCACAGGATTTGTTCTCCAGACCCTTCACCAGCCTTGTTGCCCTTCTTTGGACATGCTCCAGCACCTCAACATCTTTCCTAAACTGAGGGACCCAGTACTGGACACAGTATTTGAGGACTAGCCAGTGCAAAGTAGAGGGGAAGAATCCTTGTATCACACTATTCCTAATACAGGATAGGATGCCGTTGGCCTTGGCCACCTATGCACACTGCTGGCTCATGTTCAGCCTCCCGAGAACAGGCTCTCTCAGAGATGAGTGGTAAGCCAGAGTTAAGACTGAAACCAGCAGACAAGCTGAGTATGGGTGACAAACAAGAGGAGCTGAAGAGCCATGGTGCAGCAGGAAAGCTATGAAGTAGTCACCATCATGGAAACATGATGGGATGACTCACATGACTGGAATGCTGGCATAGGTGGCTATAAGCTCTTCAGAAGGGACAGGTAAGATAGGAGAGGTGGAGGGGTGGCTCTGTGTGTTAGGGAGGGTCTTAACTGTGGAACTTGAGGTTAGTGACAATACAGTTGAATGCCTATGGGCAAAAATCAGAGGGGAGGCCAACAAGGCTGACATCCTATTTGAAGTATGTTATAGACCACCCAACCAGGATGAAGAGGTGGATGAATTATTCTATAAACAGCTGGTAGATGTTTCAAGGTTGCCAGGCCTTGTTATTGTGCGAGATGTTTAACCTGCCAGATGTCTGCTGAGAACTCAGCAGAGAAGAGACAGTCTAGGAGGTTCTTGGAGTGCATGGAGGGTAGCTTCTTGCTGCAGCTGGTAAGTGAGCCTACCAGGGGTGGGGCCCTGCTAGACCTGCTGTTTACAAACAGAGAAGGGCTGGTGGGAGATGAGGTGGTCAGAGCCAGTCTGGGGTACAGTGGCAATGAAATGATATGATAGAGTTTTCAATACTCAGTGAAACAAGGCAGAGTATCAATAAAACCTCTGTCCTGGACTTCCACAGGGCACACTTCGGCCTATTCAGGATGCTGATTTGGAGAGTGCTTTGGGAAACAGTCCTTCAAAGCAAAGGGGTCCAGAAAACATAGACATACTTCAAGAAAGTAATCTTGAAGGTGCAGGGGCAGGCTGCGGTGTCATTGTTGCTTTTGTAACCACTCCAAGTTTCAGCTTTACCTATCCCCTCTGCCAGTCCACTGTCATGGTTTGAGATAGCCCCAAAATCCAATTCCCTAGCTCCATTCCCCCTCCCACATCTCAACCTAATGTGAGATGGGTTTTTCCAGACAAAACACAACCAGACTCAGAATGGGGGAAAGGGAATATATTACAATGACTGTACAAATAAATACTATAACACATTATACACACGATCACAACTATCTCTACCATGACATATAGTATTTACAATGGATCAGATCTCTTCTCCCCTCCAAATAAAAGTCCAGGAGGGAAAGAAGGACAGATCCCTTCCAGTCTCTCAGGGCAGCAGCTTCTTCAGAGTAGCAGAAGCAGTCTATCTCTCTCTCTCATGCATGCAGCTGTTGCTGGATCTCTGCCAGCACTCACGAGGGAGGTATCCAAGCTCCCTCGGCCCCGTCGCCAACCAACCGAGGGGTCTTCCATGGGCTGCGTTGACCCCAGACAAAGGTCGCTCCACCACGGTCATATCACGAAGACGCAGGGGGTCTTCGTGACGGTCTGGTATCTCCAGGAGATTCAAGCTCCTTGCAGGGCCTCTGTGCCCTGCCTCAGGCTGCCACCTTGGCAGCAGTGCGAGGGGGGAGCCAAGGTCACCCCTTCTGCATTCCTCTCCGTCCCGGTCCAGCTTCTCAGGACGCTCCGAGCTTCTCAGCTGCATGTCTCTGTTGCTCTGTCTTATCTCTTCTGGCTCTCTGCCACCTCTTCTCCAGTCAGTGCCAGTTGCTGCTCTCTCCGGCCGCTGCCCAGTTTGGAGAAAACATCTCCCAGCTTAACTACAGACACATAGTCCAGTTTAACACTGTTCCAAGTCTCTGTAGCCCCCAACTGGGGCTGGGGGGCCCCAGAGGCCCCGAGGGGCTCCGGGCCCCTTTCCTCGTGGCTCCTACAACAATGGCTACTTCTTCTAACTACCAAACTACAACTCATCTCTTCCGGTCTGGTTGTGGTATGTTTACATTTCTGCAGGAGCGCCCATTGGACAGAACTTCAAAACTTCCAGGGGTTTCCACCCCTTGGGGGTTACCACTTTTCTTAGCCTCTTGGGGGAAAACAAGGTTCAAACCACTACACCTACCTAATCACTGACTCCTGAATATGTCAGCAGTGACTGTCAGGGTGATAATGAAAAGTTGACTTCACTATAGCACCTTTGAATACAAAATTGTACCATCCTCACACTCAGCAGACTAGGGGAACCTGTTCAACCCTTGTATTCCAAAGATTGATTTCTCTGGGTGAATGCTCCCAGCAGTCACCAGTCTCTGTATCACTCTGGCATTCAGAGTATGCCCATACAATATCTTTGAATTCGCATCAGTTTAAGTCAGGGGCTGTAGGACTAAATACAAATTGTGAATAGACACAAAATTAAAAAAAAAAAAAAAAAAGAAAAAAGAAAAAAGAATTTTTCCAATATATCATCCTTAGAATGTTTCAAATAGAGTGCAGCAGTAGAAAGCTACTACCTCAATTTTAAAAGTCATTTATCACCTCAATGGCATGCCTGCATGGCATAATGCATTTATCAGCTCAATGGCATGCCTGCATGGCATAATGCATGATTAAGCAGCAGTCCCTCAGCTGATACTGAACAAATTAGCTCTGGAAACAGAAGCAGCATACAACATGCAATCACTGTATAGGCAGCCAGGCTTGCAAGAGACCACAAGTGCTCAACCTAGTTCTAATTGTGAACCAAACACCTGTGGGTGTTTGCATTTGAGATTCTTTGCAGCTACTCATTGCACTGCATTGTAGTACTAAACCTGCATTATATGGGAAAACTGTTGTTTAAACGTGTTTCAAAATGGCTTTTTGTATTTTCTGCAATGTCACTGCTCCCACTTCCCAACACCCCCTGTGAGGCTATTGTGTCCCATACAGAGTGTCCTGGGAAGGTGCCCTGAGGTGTTTCTCATTGGACCTTGTTAACCCCTTCCTGTGATTGGGTGTTCCTGTAAGCCCTTTGAGACTTCTAATTGGTTACTCTGTGAATCCTCCTAAACCCTATAAATGTAACATCCCCAACAATAAACTCTCTCTTGTCTCCTCTCCACGCCCGGTGTCCTGTCTCCGTGCCGGCCATGGGGCCATGTGTGGGGCGGGGAGGGGGGAGCACCTCTCCCCTCCAGGCTCAGGGCCAGAAGAAACCCCTGAAGAAATCCCTGGAGTTCCCTTTCCCCATCCTTCAAGATGTCAGAATGGTTCCTCAGATGGAAATGGAACTATGGTCTCCCCACGCCACGGGGGAAAGGGATCCAGACTGTATGACCTGCACTGGTCTGAAAAATACCTAAGATATAATTAACACAGCATCGAGTTATATGGTGTAGATGGTTCAATAAAAGCCAGTGGAATTTTGCATCCTTCTCACTACACAAACACAGCATCTGAACAGATGTCCATGACAGCCTGGCTGATATCAGGGTGGCAAAGTAAGGAGATGTGTCTTTGCAAATTGCTTGGCATTTACATACTTGCTTCATGCACAGGAGAATCAATGGCAGCTCTTCCTGGCCACTAATGTGAGGAAATACCATGGAAATGCCCAGCATATCAGATTTGGCTCATGAATAGACCTCCTTCATAGATACCCTTTGTTGCAAAATTTCTCCCCACTTGATGTTTCTCAGGCAAGAATGCAGTATGACCCTTATTGGTTGCTGGCTCATACCTGCCATAAGCAGTCATGGGAACATCCATTGCCCAACAGGAAATGAGCTAAACACAGAGCTGGCTGAATGCCCAAAACTGCAGATAGCACTGCTCCAGTTCACACCAGCTCCATCCAGATATGTGCATGGCGCCCACAACAATATGGGACACTCAGTGCCCCTCTCACCAGTAGCAAAGTGTCCCTCCTGTGACTTGCAGTTTGGCCCCTTGCTGGTGATCCCTTGGGAGGCATCCTCAGCCTGCTGAGGCAAGCAAATAGTCACTACTACATTTTATTAAGTGCAGTGCTCAGTTGTCTCCTTTCACACATAAACTCTTATTCAAGGTTTATAGTGAGGAGGTTTCTATCGCTGTAATACATGATGCCATGTATAAACAACAGTTCATCAAATATTCAGTCATATCTTACCACACCTGTCATGTTCACATTAACTATTTAGATTAGCTACTTCATCTCCAATGATAACTGAATTTCTTGTGAATAATCTTAGGTTCCATATTGATTTGGCTGTTCTCCTGTCACCAAGAGTTTTTCAGATTAATAAGTCAGACTGCATTACTCTTACTCACACAGTATAAAGCCTTGCTCCACAATTATCTCTCCTGACTTCCATAGGACTATTCCTGGTAGAAATTATTTGTTATCAGCCTATACATTCAGATTTCAGCATAGCTGTCTCCAGCTCTGATCACAAAGGGCACCCTTAGCAGGCTTGCAGAACAAATAAGGTGGTAATATTATATCTTCTCAATCAAATGGATCGTTTTACACACTTTCTGATTTTATCTATACCTATCTTTACTTAACAGAAAAAAAAAATGTATCTCACAGCTTTCTCACTAACCTTGAGTACTGCATCCAGCCCTGGGATTCTCTGCACAAGAAGGACATGGACCTGTTGAACTGGGTTCCAAAGAGGGCCACAAAAATGATTAGAAGGATGGAGCACATTTCCTCTGGCAACAGGCTGAGACAGTTGTGGTTGTTCAGCCTGGAAAAGAGAAGAATACCTAAAAGGGGCCTACAAGAAGGTGTTCATTGAAGTTCAAGGCCAGGCTGGATAGGGATTTGAGCAAGCTGGTCCAGTAATAGATATCCGTGCCAATGGCAGGGGGAGTGGCACTTGATCCTCTTTAATTTTCCTTCCAAACCAAACCATTCTACAATTCTATGATTAAGCAGCTAGTGCACAGACATTATGCAGAATCCATATACCAGACTAGTCTAAGTCACTTAGCAAGCAAGAAAACTATACAGATAATTTAATGTTAAGAACATATAGGCTTCAATTTTTAAGGTAAGGCAGGACTGCCATAGCTACAAAAGTAATACCGAGTTTCTATGATGGCAACAAATCTTCACTTCAGGAATATTTAAGGGCTATTTTTCAGCAAGGAATGAAATCAGCAGCAGAATAAAAAATGTCTGTCTAGAATGGATTGGTAGCCATGAACACCAATTTTATAGCTAAATACAGATTAGAAGCATGGGAAAATTAAATACATCAATCTGTAATATTTGTAAAGTATTTTGCACATTTTACGTTATAATTTTTAAAGGTTAATTGAAAATTGAAACCTAGCACAAAAATGGGTCACTAAAACCTGTTCTCTTGCGTTCTGATCTCCACTTTTTCTGCTTAAGACGCTAAGAAACTGCATTCTTTATAGTTTCCAGCTTTATGACACATTTAAGAGAAGTGTAGCTCATGCAGCTCTGTCATCTTTCATCCACAGCTTTAGAGTAAGTAGAATTCAATTCAGTGATAATCCTTTTGCAACAAACACAAAATACCAGTATAATACCTTTACTTCAGAAGGGGCAAATTTTGTTGGCTTTTCTCACAGGATTACTTACGCTGACTTGCAAAAGACTATTGTATGAATAAGTGACTTTTTCCCTATGTCTCCCAAAACATTAGTGGTACCTAAAAGAATCAATGTTCAACAACAGGTGCATAATAGGAAGAGAAAAAATGAAAACAAAAGAAAAAAAATCCAAGCTGGAGTTGAGTATAACTACAGACCTCAAAAGCCCCATAAAGCCTCAAACACAATTTAATTACCAGAAATTTAATCCATTCCATGGAAATAGCTCCACTACACTGCATTTAATCATTTGTCTTCAGATAATCAATGGTTACTCAGAAGCTGCATCATCACATGAATTTAATTTAGCAAAATTTATGCTACTAGCTGAAAAGAAATTTCTTAGTTGGACATCTGCTATCTAAATTATTAAAATACCTGTTTTGAAAAGAAATGTATTAGTGTAAAAAGTCTGAGCCTGCACAAATGTACCAAACAATCATGCCACTGAAAAGACATAGCATTGAAAAAGACTAAGTAAGTTTTTATAGCTGTGTTAAGAGAGGAAAAAAATTTAGTTAAGTTCATCAACTGGCTGCAGAGACTCAAGATCATGTGTGCATGATCAAGCTTTATCATGTTTTATAGTTATGCATACATATAAACCCACGAGCTTTCACACAGAAAAACTGGAAGCTTTCCTGGTCTCTGTCTTATTTCATTTTGTGCAAAGAAGAGTGGTCAATGACAGTATTTTGGCTAGTTGTTCCCTTATGGGCAGAATTACACATTTTTGAATTCCACAGGAAAAGCTCCTAAAAACTTATCTTTCTCTTTTTCTTCCTAAGGAATCAGCAGTGATAGTAAGGACTTTATTTATAAATAATGGTAAGAAAAACAGTCTGCTGGCTTTGTCAGTCAACACCCTGAGGGTAACAGCTCTGTTATCCTACAAAGTAACCTTTATTTTTTCAGTATACCCACATAATATGTGGAAATCTTTCAAAGAAAGAATTGATTACTTGTATGTGTTGTGAACCTCTTTTCTCAGGAGTTCTAAAGAGAGAAACAAATTAAAAATTCCCTACAAATAAAAAATATGGATGAATCTCAGCAAAATTTAAAATAGGATTATTAAAAGAGAATTAAAGGTAGGAACTACGAAGGGAAAAAAAAAGAAAACATAGGAATTAATATATCAATTAACAAGTAACACCATCAGAAGTCACTGTGCAGTAATTCTCTGAAGGACAGTCTGAGAACCCAGCCCCCTTATTCCCACTGAACTGAGCCTTCTGTCATACAGCAATTTAATTACTTATGCAAATCAGCAAAATGCCTCCTTTCTGTCTCATATACATTGCATTCAATTTTTCTGTAGTGTAGAAGTGTCTCAGTAAAACAGTTCCCCACTATCAAAGCCAAACAAGCTCTTAGAAAGCGAGAGATTGAATTTTATTTTCTTTATGCCATGGCCCAAAGCCACATCTTGAATAAGGTTTAAATTGTTATGTGAGACTCTTCAGCTGTGTTTTCTTGATAAAACAGCAGCTTTCCTATATTTTGCATTGTGTCTAACGCCTGAGAACTGCTTTGTGAAACTGGTACGAACAAGCTGTTCAGAATAGCTTAACACGTGGGGAAACATAAAGACTTCCAATCCTATTTGGCAGTAAGCATGGGTTAACAATAATACACTCAGTTTCTCTGAGATTACAGTGCTACTTGGCATACAGAAAGGGAAATCTCTGAGCTCCTGATAAAGTTTAATGCACAAAGAACAGAAATTAAACTCATGTGATTGTAGTTTGAGAGTTCAGTGCATTCATTGGTTCCCTGTATTTGGGAGCAGGCAATAAATTAGCTTCAAATGCAGTCCTGAATACAGCTGAAAACTACTGATCGTGCCAGTCCACTCCAAAGCAGAGTGTTCCCAGCACACTGCAATCTGCTCTGGAGATCTGTAACAGAAAAGTCACAATTGTTCTGTGAAAGGAAAAGGTCTGGGTGGGGGAACAAATAAAAGGAATAAATTACAAAAGAGCAGTAAGAATGGCACCTACATTACCAGGTCAGATGGACCCCATCATACATCTATGTGCATCTTCTCAGGACATATAGGCCAGGAGACAAAACCCTGATAATTTACTGGGGTGGAATGGAGACACTGCTTACAGCCAGCTCATAAAGGGTAAAAAACCTATATAAAAAGGCAGTATATGCTAACCAACCTAAAAACCCAGGAGAGACAGACTTGTACACTGGTATTCTCCTACATCTCACCCAAGGATTCACTGCCTGGAGACCACCAGGGTACATGTGTTTTGGGGCTGGACTGCCAGACACATATATCTCAGTGCTTATGAGTTTTTCCTTATGAAACCATGAATCTGAATGAGTAAAACTAATTTTGTTTTAAATTTTGGAAATAAACACAGCTTCCTTTTCTGTAAGAGCTTGTATGTGACTTTGCTGCACCATTGCAACAGTTTTCCCTACACCAGTTTTCTGGAGTCTAGCATTTTTCTTAGCATTTTTACATGGAAATTTTCAGTACAACAAGGGCTTCTTGGCCATATGGTCAGAAATACTCCCATCTGTTCTTTAATTAGATATATTCATTTTTTTTCTAGTCACTCTTCTGGCCCCTTAAGTGGCCAGAGAGAGATTTTGCAAGAGTCTTCATTTTGCCCTGAGTGGTAGCTAGTGAGGAGATGGAGAAATGCCCACAGAGAACATAAAAGCTTCTTCAGATAAAAGCTGAAATAAAACTCTCTCACACAGAACACAAAGAAAAGGTTGTCTGGTACTACCAAGAAAAGGTTAGCAACAGTGTTGACTGACAGGTGAAGCCCCCCACTTCATCTCCTCTTCAGGTGTCATTCAAGCCAAAGACTATTAAAATTTAGCCAAGCACATCTACTCACATCCAGGAGATGAGCAGCTTTTCATGCACGCTCCTCCAATTGCTTGTGGTCTTTTCAGCACTGCCATACACGACTCAAACATACGGGGTCAAATTTGACTTTTACACTGTTTTTGTAGCTGTTTCTTTCACAATAAACAGAGGTTTAAAAAGTAAAATAGGCAAAACCTTTCTCTGACAAAGGAAGAGAGTCTTCCAGGACTGCTTTGTGAAGTAAGGATCTTATATTTAGATTTCTGAGCATCAGTGGTGCTTTTAGTGCCTTATTTTTGATTTTATGTGCCAGAGCCCTTAACTATATCCAGTTACTTATATTTACCATGCAGAGTAATAAAATATTTAACTGTTGTTGAAGTGATAGTTCTTATATCACTAAAAAAAAAAAAACAAACTAAAACCAGAATAAAAAGCAAAATCTTTCATAGGATTTATTTGGAAACTTCTGCTTTTTTTGCATCTTACTTATGGACTTTAAGTCTTTGGGAAAACTTGTCAAGTACTCTGCTATGATTCCAAATAATTTCACAGCACACATTCTGAAATATCTCTTTCTTACTAGTGCAGTGCAGCAAAACTCCCTCAAAGTGTAAAAGCAAGGTAAGATTTTTGATAAATTAAAAAAAAAAAAGCCAAAAAAACCCAAACCATCATTTCTGAATGAAAAGCAATACAAAATTCAAAATTATAGGTCATAAAAGCTGCAGCTGGGACTGAAGCTTTCTAGTAGCTAAGCAGAATGATTTAACCATCTTCAACATGAAAAAACAACTAACAGACGTCTAGACAGACGTAGTTCTGACCACAGAATAGACAACACTACCACATACTTAAAAAGGAGAGGAAAGACAGATACAGCTAAGTATTTATAATTCATGCACAAACACAGTTATTTCAGTAGCCCTGTATTTCTGTAGGTAGTCGTCACTTTGCAGCCGCCTCACCTCTGGGTATGCCCTGAGCTCTCACACACTAATCAGCAACAGGTTGGGTTAGGTTCTTAGAAGTGAGTTTGTCAAAGCACAGCACCTGGATGCTGCTCGCTGATGGTCGCTCATTCCTCTGCTATTGAACCAATACCGCACAGGGTGGTTAAGAGCTGTACTCGTCTAGATGATAGATTGCAAACACTATGGGAAGCACCTGAAGTCATTGAAAATTCTGTAGCATTTATACAAGGGAGATGCTCAATCTTTTAGCCCTCAAAAATTTTCACATGAAATAAATTAACCTTAATGAGCACCACTGCTAATAATCTCAGCAGGGGCTAAGGATTGTTTGCAGAGCAGCTCTCCAAAGCTTGCCCTCACTTCAAAGACATGCCAGTGCATGACACAGTTGAATTTTTTCTCAATGCTAATCTTTTACTTTATCAAAAGTTTGCATTCAATACTTTTATTCATTAAAAACCCATCAATATATATGGATATAATAATTCCATTAGCTGTTATTTGATGGTCACATCTTTCCTCAATAATTTTCTAAAAATGTTCTCTTTCTCTGGATTATCCAACGAATTTTCCCATCTTCCCAGCTTTGTACCATAATCCCTCCTATAAAGCTAGATCTAAATCAGCCTCTTTATGCTCTCTAAATGTAATGCCTTTTATCTTTTTTTCTGCTACAACTACATTATGACTGTACAAAGAATGCTTTTGACAGAACAAAGAGCAAACAAAATGCCTTGAAAGTCACGAAATAATACCAGTTACAAGCTTTTTTAAAAAGATCGTTATAATCAGATGCTGCTATCTTTCTCTGAATGATACAGGGTTTTATTTCTGAAGGGATGTGGTAGTAAATGCAATCTGGATATTCCATAGAACAATGTTCCCAGGGCAGCTACATCTATATTTCCCAGTATAATAATACAGATACCAGTTATCCCTTAAAAATATACAGGGAAGGCCTTGTTGATTAGTGATCACTAAAAATTCATCTTTAAACCACTACATTAAATCATTTGCAGCTCTGGAACAGAGGCTTTCTCTGCACCTTGGAAAGGTGTTTACTGAACTGAACAAACTCAAAAGGGGATACTGAGCACAATGAGATAGATGGAAAGGGAGGAGTAACAGATGACTACTTTGGTAGGAATGTAGCTGAGTGGCATTAGGTTATCATACAAAGACATTTATTTCATTATTCTCTGTGAGCAGCTAAAGCACTGCAAGGTCCTAACACATTCAAGATGAGCACAGCGGAAAAAGACTCCTTCAGAGTGCAATATTTAATGAAACTTAAATTAGGTCCCAAAAGAGCAATACAATCTATACGAAATATGGCACCAACAATGAACCATTCCATTCACATATATGTGTTTTCAAGTAATTGTCATCAAATTCACACATGGACCCAGAAGATTTTAATACAGTTTTAATATGGCTTCCATACATATAGCTTTATTTTTAACATGTATTTCATAATAATTTCCTAACATGAGGCACAAGACAGAGGGTAAGGAAAAGGCTGCAGCTAAAACTGAACACTTCCTTATGAAAAAAAAAGAAAATAATTCTATTGTAGCCTTTCACTTCATTGTTAGCAATGAAATGAAAGGCTACAAGATTTTTGCTTCTGTTTGCCTCTATAAATTTATATATGCCACAGCAAGTTAAGAGACTACGTATTGAGATTTTAAATACTGTAATTTAACAAAGTAATAGGAAGGTATTATTGCCAAATATTTTATATATTGTTATACTTCTATGTATTTATGTGAGGAAAAAAATAAACAAAACTGAACAAAAAGTAAAACATGCAAACATCAAATCCAAACCTGAATTCAATCCATTCTCTAGTAAAAAACTTACCTGGTTTTTAGCCAAGCACATCTACTCTACAAAATCACTCCCATACAGAACTCTGATTCAGTGTAAAACAAAATACTATGCAGTAAAAGCAAAACTATTTTCAAACAGGAAAATAATCCACCCGTATTCAGAAATTGGTGTCAGCAAAATAAAGTTTGTTTTCCTGTTTCCAAATAACTATGCAGACACAGACGCTTGAAACCTAGAATCAAAAGCACAAAAAAAAAATACAGTTTTGAAATTCAGAGTTTTGAAAATTATCAGTACACAACTGGAATTATTTTAAAGAAAAGAGCTAAAATTATTTAAAAAAAAAGTACAACAGGACAGGACAGCATGTTTCTGAGTTCTGCTTGTTTAGTATATTGCACGAATTTCGTTCTGCAATGCACTCTCTTTCAAATCCAGGGATGCAGCATTCAGGTAGGCCAGAGGAAGAAAGGTTCAACACAGCAAGACAGTGAAACATGGGAGACGCTACCACAACAATCAGAACAAAAAGAGGACAAAGACTTATCCTTGGTCCAGAATGTGATAAGCAGAACTAAAGACAAGATTTGGGAGTAAGAAGTGAAGTCTGGACCTTCAAGATTGGACACAAAACACACAGAAAACAATAGAAAATGAAACACACCTTAACCAAAAGTAGCTCTTCACACAACTGTAGTACCACTACAGATGTAGTACCACTTCAGATGTATAGATGCTGTAATGTATCAAGCAATTCCAAAGATACTCTGTTTTCTACCAAACATCAACATAAGGGGGTTTGGCTGAACACGCCTGTGATATCAAACTACTAATTGTTAGAGCTAGTCAAATAGACAAACCTAGACTTGATGCGTAAATATCCCAAGGGATATTTACCTTTCCTGTAAGTCTCAGTATTTGTCATTTCCTGTAGCCAAGGATCATGGAAGTGTGTCATGAAGAAAAGCCACCATCTGCAAACCATTACTTGGGAGGACAATGTAGTGAAGTATTACTTTTTTGCACCGTACTAAAGACTTCTCCTAAATTTACATTTTGCTCTCAAAAACAAACACACAACAACCGGATCAGATAATTGGTTAAATGAAACTTTCACAGCTTGACTAAATCAAGGAATTATTTACTGAAGTTCATCTGGGAGCAGCAATGTGAGGAAATACCTTAAATTTTTTTTTTTTGTACTCTTTACAATAATTTGAATCTTACTGAAACATGTCGCTTCCCCCCGTATCTTATAATCTGCAAATTTGTTTTATAATTTGCCAAGATAATAGAAAAAAAAAGGAATCCTTTATACAAACCTGCATATTTAGTACTCTTACAAAAAAACTCCATTTAATGCAAGTGTCCCAGAAGTTTAGTTAAAAAAATTTGCATATGCTATCAGAAAAGTCCAGGATCTCTTTTGCACGTGCTCAATACTTGTAACTCTTGAAAAAGATGCCTGACACAATCATGCTTTTAAGTATCTCCATACAGTCCTATGTCACCCTATTTTGACAGATTATTTTTGTTCTTGGGTATTCACATTTTACTGGAAACTGCTAATAAAGTAAGAACAACCCTGCTGGTTGTTCAAGAACTGTAGTTCTTGAGCGTTTAGCAAATATTGATGAGAATATTTGTTTATAAAACAACCAAACACAACATCACCACCCACACTTTCTCATTAGGGACGTATTGATTGCTCTGTGTCAAATTGTTTTTCCATTTTGAGAATGCACTTGAGGCTGCAGATCCACATACTTAACAAGCACCACAGCCATCTTATGATTGGAGGCTTATGCTGATATTATGTGAAGAAATAACTACTTTTCTCAAATGATGAAATTTCATCTTTTAACATTAGTTTGGACTATAAGATGAAACAGACCTGCTGTTAGAGATTTAAGAAACCAATCTCAAACCTGAAGGCATCAGAAAGCCTTTAAATGACAAAAACAATAAAAAGTGAGGGAACATTACACAATCAATCTGTGTCCCAGTTCTTTAAAATGGTTTCTTTCAAACAGTAAATTTTCTTGTGAAACACAGATCTGAAAAATAACTTCCTATGAAACAGTAAATAGCTAAGGTCAAAAGATTAAAAAAAGAAAGGTTAAAAAATAATAACCAATTCTTTGGGTTTTGAGAAGGCACACTGCAATGGTCTGAAGGGTGTTTCATCTACAATTTCAAAATAACTCCCTGTTAAAAAATCACACTTAGAACAGTCATTTGGTGTGTCATAATTTTATTTATCAGCTGCAGTTTTGTGTGAAAATGTGAAATTCAAATCAATAGTCATGTGAAAGTGAACAAAGTCCATCATTAAAAATACAAATAGTGTTTTGCAGCCAGTGTCCAAGGCAATTCAGAGTTCAAATAATCACCAACTTCTACCAGAGTAGTGACAAAGTTTCCACCTTCCTTCATGCCTTTTCCTAACAGAGACTACTAAGAACTAGTCAGTCTCCATGGCTCTTGAAGCTTACATGACAGTCACTAACTCAGAGAAGAAAGGTGATCCACATCTGGTCCCAAAAGGAAGCACAGTTCAGGGCTGTGAGATGACACGAGATCATCTGTTCTCTTCAGTGCGGTTTTTTTCTCTATGACAACAGCTGCTTTGAAGCATTCTTCTCGTCTTCCAAGCATCGGTTTCCCAGATGAACCCGGTTCTCCTCGATCACGGTCAATGCTTCCTGGATATACATCAGGAAAAACGACTAAGAAACTCGAACTCCTCCCCCATCCTTCCTCTGGGAAGAGCCTGTTTCGACTGAGGGCGGGCGGGCAGGGGGACACAGGCAAGAGGGCGAGCGGGCAGGGAGGGCTCGCAGGGCCCAGCAACGCCGCCCCCTCCCCCGGAGTCGCCTACACGGGCGGCACCAGGCTCTTCTTATCCAGCGACTGCTCGTCCTCCTCCAACAGCAGCTCATCCAACTCGCCGTCCTCGGCTCCCGAGGCCTCCTGCCCGCCGGCGGCCCGGCAGCGCCGCAGGTGCCGCAGGGCCCGGCGGTGCTTCTCCTGCAGCCGCGCCAGCTGGGCGCGCAGGGCCTCCGCCTCCTCGCCCGGCTCGACAGGGGGCTTGTCAGGGCCGGGCCCCAGCAGGGCCTGCCGGAAGAGGCAGCGGTTCTCGCGGCGCAGGCGGCGGTTCTCCAGCCGCAGCCGCACGTTCTCCTGGCGCAGCCGCGCGTTGTGCCACTCGCGCTCCTCCCGCTGCCGCAGCGCCTCGCTGTGGCTGGCCGCCAGGTCCGCGTACCGCTCCGCCAGCTGCTGCGGCGAGCCCCGCGACTCTCCCCGCCAGCCCTGCCGGCCGCCGCCCGGCTCCCCGCGCTCCCCGGGCTCCGCGGCCCCTCCGGCCCGGCCGCCCCCGGCGGCGGCTCCGAGCGCCGCCCGCCCCCCC